>NC_083698.1:8635000-8772500 GCF_033118175.1 Dama dama
ATCCAAGAAATCATTGCCAAGACCAATGTCAAGAAACACTTTCACCTATGTTATCTTCTAGGAGTTTTATGCTTTCAAGGCTTATGTTTATGTCTTTAATTCACCTTGAGTTAATGTTTGTGTATTTTGTAAAATAAGGATTCGATTCCATTTTTTGCATGTGGATATCCAGTTTTCCTAACACCATTTATTGAAGAGACTCGCCTTTTCCCATTGTGTATTCTTGGCACCCTTACCTAAGATAAGTTGATAATATACGCCTGGGTTTATTCCTGGGCTCTCAATTCTTTATTTTTTAAATCTTATTTTTATTTGGAGGATAACTGCTTTACAATGTTGTGTTGGCTTCTGCCATACAACAAAGAGAATCAGCCGTAAGGACACATGCGTCCTTTCCCTTTTGAATCCTCCCTCCACTGCCCAGCCCCTCCCACCCCTCTAGATTGTCACAGCGTACTAGGTTGAGCTCCCTGCGTCACACAGCAACTTCCTACTAGCTGTCTGTTTAACCTACGGTAATGTATATGTTTCAGCGTTACTTTTTGAATTTGTCCCACCCTCTCTATGCCCCAGAGAAGGCACTGGCAACCACTCCAGTACCCTTGCCTGGAAAATCCCAGGGATGGAGGAGCCTGGTAGGCTGCAGTCCATGGGGTCGCTAAGAGTCAGACATGCCTGAGCGACTTCACTTTCATCTTTCACTTTCATGCATTGGAGAAGGAAATGGCAACCCACTCCAGTGTTCTTGCCTGGAGAAGCCCAGGGACGGGGAGCCTGGTGGGCTGCCGTCTATGGGGTCGCACAGGGTTGGACACGACTGAAGTGACTTAGCAATAGCAGCAGCAGCTCCATGCCCAACTGTGTCCCAAGTCTGTTCTCTATGTCTGTGTCTCTATTCCTGCCTGCAAATAGGTTCATCAGTACCATTTTTCCAGATTCCATATATATGCTTTAATATACAATGTTTGTTTTTCTCTTTCTGACTTACTTCACTTTCAGTAACACTGGGCTCTCAATTCTTAATGACTTCATGCTTTTCCAAAAAGTCAGCCTCCCCTCAAAAGTTATTCAGATATACTAACAGATTAAAAAAAAATTTTTCATGGCCTTCCAAAAGTAATAAGTGAATTGTTAAAATAAGCAGATAGTTTCCCAGGAAAAGCACTTTGAAGTAACCATATTTACATATATAATTTCTGAATTAAGTTTTTCAAAACTCAGAATTTCAACATTTTGTATCTTGGTTGTAACCAGCAAACTTTATGAACCAGATGAACAACAGTTTCTGCCTTTTTGTACTGACAGCATACAACTGCTGTTCTTTATTTGATTTGAAGATACATAATGAAACCTAAACATTTTCAAACAAATATTTCTTTTTATGTTTCAATACCTTTCGTGTTTTGTTTTTGTTCTTTTTGTTTTGAGTTTTGTTATTGTTTTGTCTTGTTTTGCTTTGCCTCTAAAAAGTATGCAGTACCTATCTGACTCACTGGCAGGACTCTGAAATTTCACAAAACCTCAGGTAAAAAATGCAATCCTGAACTAAGACTCCAACAACACAGGATTATAAAAAGTGTGGTATTATTTCAAGTCAGGATTTTCTTCTATATCCACTTTCACCCAAAGTCAAGAATTAGTCAGTCTTCACCTTTCATATGGCAGAAAGGTGATTTGATTAATATGATTTCTTTGTAGAAAAATCTAAGAAGATTAAGGCACAGTGATATAGGTAAAGGATGCCCTTTCTCCACATGACATTCTTCAGCACTATACAGAGGTCTGCAGATCTTGCAAGTCATTAAATTGTTCACACTAGCTGCATGTGAAAGAGAAAAAAATCTATCATTGGGGAGAACTTCCATTTTTTCTCACATTTTATTTTCCATCTCACAAACAGGTCAACAAATCTGGAGGTTGGTATTGATTTCACTCTAGTGCTTCTCTCAAGCAAACATTTGCAGATCGTTTTCCCCCCATCCACCCCACCCCTGATTTGGGGGTTATGTTTTGTGATAGTCTCACAGGAAAAAAATTAAAGCGTTCTAAATGACTTCTGTACTCAGTGAAGCACAATGCAAAATAAATCTAATTGGGGTGGTTTCCATTAACTATTTTCCATCTGTACATTCTGAAAACCTAATAGTAACCAGGAGGCATAATTTTCTCCTTTTCTGATATGTGGAAGTGAAATCAAGGTCTGGTTAATGTGTGTGTGTGTGTATACTTATATATACATATACACACTATATATAAACATAAATATAAATTTAAAATGTCATTTACCTCTTCTACTTTTACTTTATATGTTTGTGTGAATATATAGAGAGAGAGAGAGAGAGAAAGAAAGAATAAAATGAAAGCCTCTTCCCTAGACCTTCTCAACTTTTAGAATATGGGTATTATACTCCCACTGCTTTGCTCAAATGCAGACCATTTGAGAACATGATAGATGAGGGAGTAAATTACTTTCAATAGACCATTTCCAACATTGTTTTTTCCTCAGACTATCACATGTCAATTTGATGGATATGAATCTGAAGATTCAATTTCAATAGAAAGGGTTACAGGGTCAGAATTCACTGTGCAGCCGTCTTTGTACATCTCAGCAGCCCAGCTAAGGTACTTCAGTGCTCGTGACTTAAAGAACCCCTACTGTACCAGTCAGGGGCCTCTTCATCCCAGGCCTCTCTTCAGAAATCTGACAAGCCATGCAAGCTTACCTAAACAGACATAAAACTTATCTTATTTCTTAAGCAGGGCAGTGAGGGGGACTGATAAACTTGCTATTTAACATCCAAATGATCAAATGCAATTTATACTTTATGTGACACAAAGACTTAACTCTTGACTTTCAAAATAGAGCAGATTTTAAAACAGCTTTTTTTAACGTATTTTCACCATCCTTACAGCAAAGTAGAATATAATACTATTATTTTAATTAAATAGTCAGATACTCCTACTACTCCTAGTTTTGATACATGAATCCTAGAATAGGTAAAATAGAAAAAAACATAATATAACTCACTATAGAAAAAGTAATGTGGTTATTTGAACAGAAGGGATCCAGTATCTGTTCCCAGGTAAAATCTCAAGTTTTTACTATTAATATCATGAAGAAAAGATATACAAAACCAACAGTTAGCATTTTTAATAGAGAAACAGTAACAAGCAAAGAACTGACTCACTGGGAAAGACCCTGATGCTGACATGCAGTGCGCTCTTTATTGTATGTGATTTTTTCACTCAACAATGCATTTGGGCTGGCTTGTTGCTTCATGCTATTGTGTGTAGCAGCAACCATTCATTCTCCTCGCCATGAGTATATCACAGAGTATATCATTGTATGAGTATATCACAACTTATTCATCTATTCCACTGTTGATGAACCAGAGTGATCTTTCAAAAATGTAGATAAGATCAGGTAACTTCCCTAATTAACACTCTTCACTTGCATTTAAAAGATCCTGAGTTCTTACGATGGTACTAACCCATCCCGCCAACTCACCTTCCCACACTCCCAGCTTCTGTAATCCCATGGCTCTGGCCACATGGTCCTTATTTCTGCTTCTTCTCTCTGTTACATACTAAGCTCTTCCCCAGCACACAGCCTTCACACAGGCTAGTCACTTTCTGGAATGTTCTCCTTGACCACAACTATTGCGTTCTCCACCCAACCAAATCAAGGTCAAATGTACAGGGCTGGCTCTAACTCAGCTTATACTAAGGTCATCTTTTCAAATGTGCCTTCCCTAACCTTAACCTCTTCCTACAAATACCTCCTCACTCTATTTTACACCACCCTGTTTGTTTCACTTTGACTTTTCACTTAAGCTCTGAGCAAAAAATTGTAAGGATATAATGCCTTTTATTTACAGAAGAGAGAAATAGTTATTTTTAAATCATAGCTCCAATGAGGGGGGAAAAGGGAGATTTAACATCTAGTGAGTGCTCACTCATGTTCAACTCTTTGCAGCCCCAGGGAGTGTAGTCCACCAGGCTCCTCTGTCCATGGAATTTTCCAGACAAGAATACTGGAGAGGGTTGCCATTTCCTCTTCCAGGGGATCTTCCCAACCTCGGAATCGAACCCACATCTCTTGCGTCTCTTGCACTGGCAGGCGAATTCCTTACCACTAGGGCCACCTGGAATGGTTACAGTCAAACCTCAATTCATGGAATCAATTCAATCAATTTAATAGAAACATCATTCTCACTCATTTAGAGAGATGTCTTATTATTGCAACCTCCAAATTCCTAACCAGCCTTTTAAGGTGCCTTGCAACACACCTTGTGGGAGCATTCCCTGCACACCAAGTGGCACTAACTTCCCACCAAACCACAAACAAGGAGCTCCAAGAACAATTCTTAAGTAGGCTGAGAAGGAGCCTGGGGCCCTCAAGGAGGAAGGGGTGCAGGGCTCTCCAGGAGGAAAAGGGGTCCAGCGCTCTGGAGGAGAAGTAAAGGACAAACTTTTCTTTCCACATTCCTTTGTCTTAGTCACAAAAGACACTTTTTCTGTAAGTCCAGAGCTAACGATTAGACAACAAAACAACTCATCTTGCTCAAGGGTATGTTTTCCTTAAGCTCTGCACTAATGATTATATAACAACAATATAACTTGCTAGAGGACCTGTTTCTCCTTCTTAACAAGAACCTTCTGAGTAATCTTGCTTTTTTAAGATGTATGTTGTGGGAGTGGGTCTGGTAAAAGTATATAAGACCTTGATAAGACTAGCAACTTTAGCCATAGGAATAAACACTTCATTTTGGGAGGCTCCATCACTGCAGATGGTGACTGCAGCCATGAAATTAAAAGACGCTTGCTCCTTGAAAGAAAAGCTATGACCAACCTAGACAACATATTAAAAAGCAAAGACATTACTTTGCCAACAAAGGTTCATCTAGTCAAAGCTATAGTTTTTCCAGTAGTCAGTATGGATGTAAGAGGTGGACTATAAAGAAAGCTGAGCGCCGAAGAATTGATGCTTTTGAACTGTGGTGTTGGAGAAGACTCTTGAGAGTCCCTTGGACTGCAAGGAGATCCAGTCAGTCCATCCTAAAGGAAATAAGTCCTGGGTGTTCACTGGAAGGACTAATGTTGAAGCTGAAACTCCAATACTTTGGCCACCTGATGCAAAGAACTGACTTCATTTCCCTGAAGCTGGGAAAGATTGAAGGCAAGAGGAGAAGGGGACAACAGAGGATGAGATGGCTGGATGGCATCACCGACTCAATGGACATGAGGTTGAGTGAACTCTGGGAGCTGGTGATGGACAGGGAGGCCTAGCGTGCTGCAGTCCATGGGGTCGCGAGGAGTCAGACGTGACTGAGTGACTGAACTGAACTGAAAGACTAGCGAGGGAGGGCACGCTCCATCCCCTTTCTAATGTCTGTGTCAGGTTTCTCCGTCCTTTTTCACTGTAATAAAACTTCTGTCACACACACACACACACGAGTTCCAAGAACAAAATCACTCCATCTGAATAAAGAGAGGTTTTACATAGAAAGTGTTTATAATGTTTTCTACAAAGGTAAAGGTACAAAATGTTTTACAGAGAAAAATAAAGCAAAATTTCTATTCAGTTTTTCAAAACTAAACTAGAATTTTCAATGAACCAACTAGAGAAAGTAAACTAGCATATTTATGTAATTTGCAAGGCCTGGACATTTCTAATTAAGCAATGAAAAGTGGTATGTTTTTGAAAAAGTAATGTGTTTTTAAAGGGTAGTAGGGAAATTAAATGTGTTCAGTTGGGTTTAGCTTCTTCATGAAAATAAGCTTCTTATTCTGGTAAGAAATGGGTCATAGCAATAAAAGTGTGCTGTAAATTCAACTTGACAAATGAGAAAATGAATTCCTGAGGGTAAGACCTATTAAAGGAATATTTTCATTTAATCATGCAGTGAATGTTTTTGAGAAGCTTCTATATATGCAAGAAACTGCCTTACATATTTTAATGAGGCAAAACACAGTATTAGCTAATATAGTAATAGCTTATTCTATTACTAACTTCTCAGACATAATATAAAAAGATCAAATAAAAGGACAAAAATGCTAAACCCCTATATGAAGATGCCAGCTTCCAATATTTACTTCTAAACTTCAAAATTCAACAATATGTTACACCCAAAAGTTAAAGGCATGTGCAGAGCGTTAGTCATTTCAGTGAACAGAAAAACAGTTGGCTTCTTTGACATAACATGTGATGTGATGCCACCTTATGGTTGAAAATTAACTATAATGATAAGTAATCATTTTGTCAGATATACTTTCTTAGACCCCCGGGGGTGGGGGAAATAGCGCATACTACTAAATCTGTAAAATTCATAAATCTAAATACACACAACCAATTTAATCCTGGGAAGAAAATATAAAATTAATATCAATGTCTGACACACAGGAAGACTGCATTTTGTCAAAGGGGCTGCTCATCTGTCTACCTATTCTAGGTATTCTCAGAGCAAACATCAGTTGGATTTTTCTAGCTCAAATAACTGTACTTTACTCTCAAGTTCAAAAAAAACAACAAAAACATAAAGTGAAACCAAGTGAAAAATCTTTTAATTAACTGGTTTTAATTTACTAGGCATTAGGGGGAACAATATGGAAGTCCCAGTTTGAGGGATAAAAATGCTCGAATATTAGAAATGTCATATCCTTTCTTGCACAGTTTTTTGCTTAAGCATAAATGCAAATGTAAGGAACTCAAAAAATAAACAAATATACTTGTTGTACTAGTTCAGTACGTAGTGTCAGCTGCTCCTCACTGAATGATGGAGAAACCCAGGCTGGGACCTTCCTGTGTACTTTTTACCAGTGGCACTTCTCTGCAGCACTCTGACCTTCTTGGGTCCCACATACTTCCACATCCTATGATTCACCTCCACTGATCTATGATTCACAGATAATGCATCGTAGAAATTCCTCACTCAGTCTGCAATTGCTCAGAGTCCTAACTTGAAAGTGGAGCACCACTATCAACCAATTTTTTTAACTTTTTTTGCCAGTATTTTTTAATTGAAGGATAATTGCTTTACAGAATCTTGTGGTTTTCTGTCAAACATCAACAAGAATCAGCCATAGGTACACCCATGGCTCCTCCCTCCTGAACCTCCACCATCAACCACATTTTTCTAGTCCTGTGTTTCTATTTATAGTTCAACAAATCCAAGGATTTGGGGAAATGCATATCTTCTTTGATGTTTATTTCATAAATGCTCTTTGCAAAATTGTCTGTCATTGCAACATGGCTACAAAGCCTCAGTGGTTCCTGAGAGAAAGAAGTGCCTTCTGGGCTGAAAGTTACCAGAAAAGGCTCTCCTTTTATTTGAAAGTTATTTCTCCTGTTATGCTATCAAATATTCTTCTTTCTTCTCTTCCTTCCCCTTTCCTGGCAATGGTAGCTGTGGGTAAAACTCTCCAGTGACTTTATAATAGCAATTTTAGTGTTCAACTATTGAATCCTTATCAGATATGTACAGAGAAGGCAATGGCAACCCACTCCAGTGTTCTTGCCTGGAGAATCCCAGGGACAGGGGAGCCTGGTGGGCTGCCGTCTACGGGGTCACACAGAGTAGGACATGACTGAAGCGACTCAGCAGCAGCAGCAGCAGCAGCAGCAGATATGTAGGTTATTCTCTCTTGGCAGTAAATTTTTGGAAAATGTTATAGGAAAGTGATAGAAACAAACCCGCTTGTAGACAAGGCTCTATTTAAGGGGTACTCATGCATGTAGGGGGAACAGGTTCGATCCCTGGGTAGGGAAGATCCACTGGATACTAGCAAACCACTCCAGTATTCTTGCCTGGAGAAGTCTATGGACAGAGGAGCCTGGAAGGTCCATGGGGTGGCAAAGAGTCGGACACAACTGAGAGACTGAGCACACAGGCATGCATGCATTCAAAATGACTGCAAAATTAAAGAAATCAAATATAAAATGCTCATATCAGGGGAAACGATGACATTTATATGGGAACCATCTGTATTATCTTTGCAGCTTTTCTATACATTTAAAATTATTTCAAAACCAAAAGCTTATTTTAAAAAAAGGTCAGCGAATCAGAACCGAATCCAGGTAATTTGTCTTCTCTCCCTCAGCTTTACCAGACCGAGTCTCTTTCCCTCCTCCGCACATTTACTTATGTATTCTATATACACAAGATCCTTTACAACTGCTGAGAGATTGGAGATGTCGTCTTACTCCTGAGGAGAAAGGCCAGCTTGGTGGCTGCTGGGTTTGAAGTTCCCTGTTCAAATGCCAATGTAGATAGAGACATGACTGCTCTGAGAGCTTAGCCAGGTCACTTCCCTGTCTGTGATTTGCTTTTGTCTTATGCCTAAAGGGACAGATAATGCTTACCTCCCACCTCCACCAGAAAAAGGAAAAAAGTTAAAATGTTAATCTGAACATATTTTTTAAAAGGAAAAACAGTTTTCAGTGTGAGTTTCATATACAATACAGAATATTAATATCTACTGGTTTTGTCAGCCTTAGCTAGTAAGCACCTCAGGGCAGGTCCTGCTTTTTGAATCTCAATAGCTACTCTTGAATCCTTTCACAAATAATGATGCCAGTCCTTAAATCTCAAGTTTGAATTCTGAAATTTAGGATTCACTGATAGTAGCTACTAACAATGCACCTATTGCCATTTCCTAAATATTTGTTTTACTTCTAACAGAGCACAAAGATCTCAAAACTCTGTTTTTATAACCCTGTTTACATCCTGAGAAAGGACTTGTCACCAGAATCACATCATAACACATAGATACCTATTCAATGACCCACTTGGGCTCTCCCATTTGGCTGCCATTTCACTCCTGCCTCTCTCTGTGTTTAACCTTTTGCCTCCTCCAGAGCAGTTAGCTGAAGCCGCAGGATGAGGAATGGGGGTTCTTAGAAGCCTGGGAGATCAAAAGGGTCCACCCTGCATGAACAGCATCTCTCTCTTCCTGGGCAGTTTCTGCTACTGCTGGGGAAGGGCGATGGGGGGAGATTTTTCTATTAATTCCTAGCTGACATCTTCAGAGCAGGAATTTAAGTTTCACAACGAGAAGAAATGCAGAACTTAATGGTTACGGGTGATGTATACAGCCTTCTGTGTTAAGGAGAGAGGCAAAGCCTAAAGATTCTTAGCCCAAGTGGAGCACCACCCAGACTGTGTATGAGGAAATCTGTTGGACAAATGTTAGCTGCCTACCCTCCTCTTTCTTCTGACTACAGACTTGCTTTTTTTTGGAAATGATGGACATTTTCTTTCCTACAGATCCAGACAAAATATCATTGACCCTCAAGAACTGAGAAATCCCCACCGTCATCTCCTTCAGCCCATTCCAACACTCTGCAACTCCAAGAGACAAGTCACTCCCACTTTCCAGAAAACACTCCAGGACAGGGAGGGGCGGGGGGGAGGCTCAAAGGGCAGGGAGGACCTCAGCTCAGGGGCAAGAGAAAGTCTCTGTGCACCCTTCAGCACCTTACTGGCTCTGCAACCCCACCAAAAACATAGTGAAAATCACCTGTACATATGGAGGGACCTAAATACAGTCAGATTTGAGAGATCCAACAACATTCAAATACATGAAAATTTAGAACTGCACTGTCTAATACGGTAACCATCAGCCACATGCAGCTATTTAAATTACTTTAAACTAATTAAAAAATTCTGTTCCCGAATCACATTGGCCACTAATGGCTCTTGTGTTGGACAGCTCAAATATGAAACACTTCCATCACTGCAGAAAGTTATACTGGGCAGGAGTGACGTAAATGGTACACAGAAGTACATCTGGGCTCTTAAAACCCTGTGATCTCATCTTTGATTCTTTTTACTAAATATTCACTGAGAATTTATGTCATGCAAGGCACTGGAAAAAAGTTCAATGAAGCATACAAAGATGAATATGATGATAACTGGGCATCAGGAGCTTACATTTGAGATTTAGAAATATACAGATACACGACTACCTATACTATAAAATAGAAAGATGTACAGGAGCAGAAGAACAAGCAAATTATTGTGCTTAGACAAACAGAGAAGGATGAAACCATTTCACACTGATCCTCAATGGTTCCAGGATTCCAAGATAACAAGCACCATCCTGATTGAGAAATCGCACATTTCCATGCTGTCAGTTCCATGTAAACAGCATATGAACACAGTCCATCAAAACTGCTTTGAAAACTTGTCCAAAATAAAATTTTCTTTGGTGAGAAGATGTAAGAAACATAAGAGGTACCACATGCTAATGGAAAGAACATAGGATTCAAAGCGAGAAGACCTATTTGGCAGCTAAGTCCTATTTTCACAAGCTGTGTGATCTTGAGTAAGCTATTAACTTTTCTGAGCCTTAGGATCTTCATTTTCAAAGTGGAAGAAATAATCCTTACCCCATCTGTCGCATAAGCTATTACTGTAAGAATAACCATGATAGTGAAAGAAGCTCAGAAACAGTAGAATGTCATATTACTATTATCACTGAAAGTGACATGAAACGTTGGAGGACATATAAATCCATTGCTGGCAAGTAACTTTGGACGGCATGTGGAAGGTTCACAATTCTGCACAAGGATATCAAATTCTGAATCCGTAAATCTTTATTTAGATTTAAAATCAAAACACACATTCCTCGTCATACCTATCTCTTCTGTTGGGGTCACAACCATTAAAAGTTCACTGCTTCTTAATCCCAGAGGACAATCTGCCTCTTGCCAGCATGAAGGCGGCCATGGCATTTAGGGTGAACCTACCATGAATGACAAATTAAAATTTTCCTGACTAGGACAAGTTAGCAAATGAATGGGAAAGTGGGGTAGGTTTGTTTGCTATGGAGAAGAGAATGGATCAGTGGGATAACTCCCACAATGTACAAATGCAAAGGAAGGAGGTCTTGGAACAATTGCCAGATATGGGTTCTGTTGATTTCATGAGGAATTTTAATAAGAATTTCACACTTTGTAACCACAAGCTTTTGAGGCTGTCTGAGAAAATGCTAAATGCTTCTGTAAACGTAAAATGACACCACTTTTACTTTCCTGCAACTCCTGGCAATAGCGTGGGATGATTTCTTTTTCAGCAGAGAGTGTGGCCAGATTGGGTTTTTCCCCAGATGTGTAGGGAATGGTTTCAATTACCTGGTGCCATGCCTTCATTTTTAAGCACCCCCTCGAACCTAATGGGTTTGGCAGTTCCAGTAAAGGGTGGAAGCACAGAGGGGCCCTTCTAGTCATCCAAGCTATGGTTTCACCATGCTCACCATGTAGCTGGCACAGACTCACATACAACAGAAGAGAAATGCTTATACCAGGATGCAAGGCACTGAATAGCCTAAATTTTCAACAAGGAGGCCTAAAGGTTAAAATAATAAACTTCAAGTGATGTATGCCATATGTGACATTTTGGTTCCAGACGTAACAACCCAAACCAAAGTCTTTTGCTTAACAATTCCAAAACAATATTACTCTCCTAGGTTTCTGATTTTGATTTTGCCTCAATTGCTCACAGATTACACTTTGGCAAACTTGGACACAACATAGGACTGTTTAAAATGCACATGCCGGGAAACCTGCAAGATGATCTGCACTAAATCATCCCCAAATTCTTCGTTCCTGTGGTCACTTAACCATTTCCACAAATATGGCATGGACTTTTCCTTCAGGAGGAAAATTTGAAATAATCACTCTAAGTAAGTAGTACAGTGAACTCTCCCCTTCCCCAAATAAAACAATAGACATTTGTTCTAATATAATTGGCCATTTATCCCAGGTCTCAGCAATTTATGGCTCAACTGTATGAAACTGAAAATCACAATTTTAATAGCAAAGTAGAGACTTATCAGTCACAGAAAAGTCCGGAAGTGGGCTCCAAAAGGGCCAAACTTTGGTATGCATTTCATAACCTAGTTGAAAGGTCCAATAGTCTTAGCAGTTCTTCATTATTTTACAATTATATTTTTAAATTACTTTGAAGACTTTGAAGCACATATTTTATCTTGAAATACTTCAACTTAATGTCCTTAAGTTCAGGAGTATAAAAAACAGCATGGAAATAACCATTCTTTAGTTTTCTGTGCTAGCCTCATCTTTGTAAGGAAGGTAAGTTATTGATTACCTTCCCTTGCTACATTATAATAAGGCTAGTATGAGACCCATGATCACAAAAGTGATTAGTAATGAAAACAATGGTGAATACTTAGGGATTTGCAGGTGACCGTATCTGAAAATACAGTGATGGCTTTTCCCATACTTTAGTTGAACTACATAAGCAAAGGTAAATTTGTAATAAAAATGCCATATATTACAATAGTAAAATATTAAAAGAGTAATGAGAAAGTCCACCAGACAGCTTCTAAATCACACAGTTAACACAGGCTAGATGACTAAATGTTTTTTTCTTTTAAGCTCTTCAGAAAAACTACTTACAGTCAAAAAAAAAAAAAAAAGTGTATCACTGGGGCACAGGCAGAGTGGAGAAATGCAAATCAAACGTGATCCAAGTATTTACAGATAAAAGCCAAAGGAAGCAATGTACTCTGGGAGAAAAGTCAAAGGGAGTCAAATGACCATAACATGTCAGAGCTGAAAGGCCCTGGGAGCTTGCCTATCCTATCCCAGTATTTTATAAATGAGGAAAATAAGGCTCAGATAAGAAATTAGCCTAAATTGAGGACAGGGAAAGAACAACAATTAAGTCTTTTCCTCCTATTCAACCAGTCCTCATTCTACTAGACCCACTCTTTAGTCCCAGTTCTGATCAGGACACTTAATTGTCCATCAGTGATGATGGGCAAATCCCAAAATCCTTCCATACCTCTGATTCTTCCTCTGTAAAAGGAGGATAATACCAACTACTCCATCGTCTTCATTAGATGATTGCACATTACTATATAGACAATTAGCATAAGAAAGTTACACGCTCAAAAGAATGAAAAGGCAAACATCAAAGCAGTTTCCTTTTTAAAGATTATTTGAAGTTACAAACAGATAGAAAATTCTCAAAGTTCAAGGCCCTAAGAAAGCTAGAGTCAGTAGACCCACAGACCAGTCATAAAACAAAGATATTTTATCTTCTTGCAAATGCTTTTCCAAACTCATCCAAGTCAAAATGATCATGGAGAAGAAAAGAAAATCATGGCATTTGAATTAATAGGCATTAGACACTTGAAACACAGAACTGCAATATATACGCAAATTTAAATTTAGGAATTTTCCTTTCGTGTTTTCCTCATAGTTATTCAGGATACAGGCAATATCACTTGCAAGCAAAGATAAACATTCTACACTGATGCCAGCAAACATTCTTTGCAGCAAAAACCTACTAATGAACATCTTCTCACCAGTGGGTCCCTACCGCCTACCAAGAAGAAAAACAAACTAATTATTTTTCTTGAGTTTTTTTCAATTTTTATATTTTTTTTTTTATATATTAAGCAAAAAGACTGACTGAAAGCCTCTAGGCCCTTTAAATCATATTTTATTGCATTTTTCTTTACCTAGTCATACAATGGGAAGAAAGAGCCCATTCTTGTTGATACATCTTTATGAAAGATATCAATATGTGACTGTCTCACTCAAGTTAATACATGAAGAAACTGGCATAGAAATATATTATTAGCTTTGTTGATTGGTTGGTTTAGTCACTAAGTTGTGTCCAATTCTTGTGACCCTATGGAATGTAGCCCACCAGGCTCCTCTGTCCATGCAATTTTCTAGGCAAGAATACTGGAGTGGGTTGCCATTTCCTTCTCCAGAGAATCTCCCTGACCCAAGGATCAAACCCTGGTCTCCTGCAGTGCAGGTGGTTTCCTGCATTGCAGGGGCATTCTTAACCAACTGAGCCACCAGGGAAGCCCCATATTATTAGCTTATTTCATTATAATTAGTATGCTTATGATGACTAAAGAAAATAAGCCTTCTTGCATGACTCTGGGCCTTGAAGGTTCTTTGCTCATAGGAAAGCCCTGTCCTTTTCTGATAGATTCAAGCCTTTCTAGCTTTAGAGCATGGAAATAAGCATAGATTACAATGATTCCAATTACCACCAATATAATCAGGAAGTTGTTTTAAATAAAGGTTTATTAGAAAAAAAAAAAAGGTTTATTAGCAAAGAGTTCAGAAATGAACCCATCATATAGGCTATCATCTATATGATCTGGAATCTTAAAATATATCAAGCACACAGCTACATGTACTCCTTCAGTTACTGATGAGTTAAATTTGTTCTGTTCTCGATGACAGACTGATTCTCTGATCCACACCCAACACCTGTCCTGCTCAGACCCTTAGTCATAAGAGAAACTTGATAAAAGTGTATGGTGTGAAAGCAAATCTCTCACCACTACAGCACTGAGGTGAGATTCTTCATTGTAGAGATCCTGTGGTAAAGTAATGAGGACTAAAAATGGAAAAGGACTTCCACTTCTGGCCACCTGGAGAAGAAAATGGCAACCCACTCCAGTATTCTTGCCTGGAAAATCCCATGGACAGAGGCGAGCTACAGTCTATGGGGTCACAAAGAGTCAGACACAACAGAGTGACTCACGCTTCTGGTCACCACAGAGAAACTTTTCCTCTTAAAATTATTAAACTTGATGAGACATATGAAATAACTGTTTTCAGATGTTGGACAACAGGCAAAATCTGATCCCTGAAAGGTGAGAAATGAACAAGGTGAGCCTGGAAGTACTTTGTAGATCTCAGTGTGAGTGGGAAGACACAGATCAGAGTTCATGGCCACTGAGGCAGCTGGAATTCACGTGGCATGGTACTAGACAGAAAGGGGCTGGGTAATTTGTACAAAAACACAATTCCAACTTGAAAAACGTGCTATAAAGAAATAAAAGGAGTTCCAGAAATCTGCACAGGGGCCCTCTTGAATCTTTGGCTGAATACTAGGCAACAGATGCACAGAACAAAACTCCACAAAGCCAGGGAAAGAACAACTATAGGGACCTATGGGCTGAACAACTACCACAGTTCCCACAAGATTTGGAAATGCTCAAGTTTCAATCTGCCAAAGTAGAGAGACCTCACTAGACACTCTGAGCATTTGACAGTCCCTAGAAAGACCATGCCTTAGGAAGAAGACTACTCTAAGCCCTGATAAAGGCACTCTGTATCTGCCCTAGCAAAGCTAAAAAACAACCCCTTAGTGATACAAGGTGTTAACTATGCTGCTTATCATTAAATCATGACCAGTGTGTGTTTATGCTGTGTTAGATCCAACAATCTTACTCAACATTTACAGGCAAAATACTAAGTGATCAGGAAGTGAACTAGATGGAAAGTTTATGTGGACTCTATTCTTCCTTATCTGGTATTTTTCAAAACCAAGGCAGAGGCCATGGTTTGCAAATTCCACAGTCTTAACAAGGAGACCTTGAATCAATCAATGGACAACAGTGAGCAACTGTGAAACCTATCTCAGTATTTTCAAAAATCCCACAAACGCTCATCAACAGCTTTCTCCTAAAAATACTAATTCACTTTTACAAGTATTTTTGGGGGCCAGGCAATGTGCTGAGCCCTTTACATGCATCATCTCATCTTCACAATTCTATGAGATGGAATTAACATTATTTCTGTTTGCAGAAAAGAGAGGCTTGGAGTAGTTTGGTATAAGGTACTACATGTGACAGGTAGTAAGACATGGAGGGAGGTCTCCCACCCACAGCTGTAGGATTCCAACACCAGGCACTTAAACACTCAACTCATTCCCTCTATTGAAAGTGAACATCTGGATTCTACTCTCAGACACTCTCAGAATTCCCACACAAAAATTTCCACAAGAACATAGCAATCAGGGAAGTAAATAAAAGTCAGACCTTGCCTGGTTTCTTCCTATCCTGGGCAGCGACAGCAATCTAGATTGCATGAATTTTTGTTTTGATCTGGGCATGGGTTAAGGGGTGTGGTAGCATTTTTAAATTTTAAATTATGGGATCTGAATAACTTTTCCTCTGTTGTGGCATTTTATCAAAAAATGGCAATTTCCAAAGAAGGCCAAATTTCTTGATATAGTCTGCTCTAACTCTCGTCTATAATTTTCACTCTAAACCAATACTTTACCTATTGATTCAGCTAATTGTTTAAAGATGCTATAGACATTCTTAAAAATGTAGACTTTCACGAAAGCCCTGACTGCTACAAAAACTCACAGAATAAACCTAGACAAGTCAGACAATCTTCCTAGGCCACAGTTTCCCTGTCTAGAAAGTGACGATCTTGGGACTTCCCTGATCCTGTGGTTAAAATGCCACACTTCCAAAGCAGAGGGCACAGGTTTGATCCCTGGTTGGGGAACTAAGATCCCACATGCTGCATGGTGCACACCCAAAAAAGAAAGTGGGGATCTTGAAATACATTGGCATTTGCCAAATGACATATCACAGAATACCTGTCCTAAGAGATGCCCCAAGCAAAAGAAATTCCAGGTCAAATAAATAGGAGAAAAGCTACAAACAGTTGCTCCCATTTAGAGACTAATGATGCATTAACAATGGATAATGTGCTTGCAAATTAAAGCCTCAGCAAAGTCTAGCAGTAAAAAGATCTATTTAACTGTGTTTAATTTTGAATTTCCCAAACCTGTTTGACTCTAAAACCATTTCCCTGAAAAAGTGTCTACAAACATCCCATGGAAGCAATATCCATTTATTTACTCATAAAACTACTTATTGAGCATCTAGTATGTGCTAGACAGCACACTGGGTATTGAGAATACAAAAATAAACATCATCCCTGTTCCCCTGGAGTCTAGAGTTTAGTTGAGAGAACAGACAAGAAATATGCAAAAAATAAACAAACATGGTTTTGTGTCAAGAAGAGTACTAAGAAGGAAATAAATAGTTTTTTAAACATAAAATAAAGAAAAATGGAGCATATTTAAATGGAATAGTGAGAAAAAGCCACTTTGACCTCTCTAATATCATTAAATATTATTAGCATCATTTAAGAAACTCTCTGAAGAATGAGAAGGAGACTGAATGTGAAGAGCCATGAAGCATCTGTGAAAATCCCAGGGTGTGAAACTGCTTAACAAGTTCAGAAAATCAAAAGGCCAGTGAGATTGAGGAGGAGGCCTGACTTTAGGACTGGAGAGACTGGGCATGCGGGGCTTCCTGGTCACAGAACAGAGCTTAGAGTTTATCCTAAGCACAATGGGAAGGCGTTTCAACTGGGAAGTCACCTGACAAAATTTCATTTTGTTTTTTAAAATATGAAAAAATCTGCCTGTGATGCAGATCATCAGGGTTCGATCTCTGGGTCAGGAAGATCCTCTGGAGAAGGGAATGGCAATCCACTCCAGTATTCTTGCCTGGAGAATTCCATGAACAGAGAAGCCTCTCAGGCTACATACAGTTCATAGGGTCGCAAAGAGTCGGACACAACTGAGCAACTAACAAACAAAACAAAAAAAACATATATATATATATATATTTTTTTTTTTTTTTAATTTATTTGACTGCACCAGGTCTTAGTTGCAGCACTCAGGATCTTCAATCTTGGTTGCAACACATGGAATCTTTAGTTGCAGCATGCAGGATCTTTTCATTGTGGCAATGTGGGATCTAGTTCCCTAACCAGGGATCAAACCTGGGTCCCCTGCATTGGGAGCACAGAATCTTAACCACTGGACCACCAGAGAAGTCCCAAAACTTGTTGGTTTTTGTTTTCTAAGTTCATTCTGGCTATCCTGTGAAGAAGAGTTTTAAGAGCTAGAAGAATACTTAGGAAGAATTCAGAGAAGCTGTATTGGTTTTCAAGTGCTGCTAGAATAAACTATCATGGACTCAGTGGGTGAAACAATACAAATTTACTATTCTACAGTTCTGCAGGTCTGATGTCTGACGTGTCTCACTAAGCTACACTCACCAGGACTGCATTCTTTTCTGGAGGCTCAAGGGGAGAATCAGTTTCTTACCCACTTAGGTTGTTGGCAGAATTCAGCTCCCTGTGGCTGTAGAGCTGTCCCTGCTCTCCTGTCCCTGTAAGCTCAGGCATTCTCTGCGTCTAGAAGCCACACACACTCCTTGGTTTGTGGCCCCCTTTCTCTGTCTTCAAAGTCAGCAGTGGTGGGTTGAGTCTTTCTCATTCTTCAAATCTCCTCCTTTTTCTTCCATCACATCTCTCTGACTCAGCCAAGAAATATTCTTTGCCTTTAAGGACACATGTGATTAGGGTGGGCCCATCCAGATAATCCAGGAAATGTAAACATCTGAAGATCTATAACCTTAATTACATTGGCAAAGTCCCTTTTGCCATGTGTGGTAACATATTCACAGATTCTGGGCATTAACGAAGCACATCTTTACAGAGATAGGAGGAGAAGTATTAAACAGCTCTCACGTGGTAGCAGTTCCACGTGAGAAACAAGATAAATTACATCAGTGTGGTGGCAATGGGAAAAGGTAGGCAGATTTAAGGCATATTTTAGACTCAGAATTAGTAGACTTGGTGGTGATGTGTTATTTAGGTGGAGGTACTCAGTAGTAAAGAGGAGGGACTCAGTGATAAAGAATCCACCTGCCAATACTCCTGCATTGGGTTCGATCCCTGGGTCAGGAAGATCCCCTGAAGTAGGAAATGACAACCCACTCCAGTATCTTGCCTGGGAAATACCATGCACAGAGGAGCCTGGTGGGCTAGAGTCCATGAGGTCGCAGAGAGTCAGACATGACTGAGTGACTGAGCATGCATGCATCAGTTCAGTTCAGTCGCTCAGTCATACCCGACTCTTTGCGACCCCATGAACTGCAGCACGCCAGGCCTCCCTGTCCATCACCAACTCCCAGAGTTTACTCAAACTCATGTCCATCGAGTCGGCGATGCCATCCAGCCATCTCATCCTCTGTCGTCCCCTTCTCCTCCTGCCCGCAATCCCTCCCAGCATCAGGGTCTTTTCCAATGAGTCAGCTCTTCACATGAGGCGGCCAAAGTATTGGAGTTTCAGCTTCAGCATCAGTCCTTCCAATGAACACCCAGGACTGATCTCCTTCAGGATGTACTAGTTGGATCTCCTTGCAGTCCAAAGGACTCTCAAGAGTCTTCTCTAACACCACAGTTAAAAAGCATCAGTTCTTCAGCAGTCAGCTTTCTTTATAGTCCAACTCTCACATCCATACATGACCACTGGAAAAACCATAGCTTTGACTAGATGGACCTTTGTTGGCAAAGTAATGTCTCTGCTTTTTAATATGCTGGGTTGTTCCTAACTTTCCTTCCAAGGAGCAACTGTCTTTTAATTTAATGGCTGCAGTCACCATCTGCAGTGATTTTAGAGCCCCCAAAAATAGTCTGTCACTGTTTCCATTGTTTCCCCATCTATTTCCCATGAAGTGATGGGACCAGATGCCATGATCTTAGTTTACTGAATGTTGAGTTTTAAACCAACTTTTTCACTCTCCTCTTTCACTTTCAGCAAGAGGCTCTTTAGTTCTTCTTCTCTTTAGCACTTTAAAAAAGACTAAAAATCTCTCTTCTAGTCAGGGGTCATGAAGTCTGAATTTTTATAATTATATGTATTCTTATTGTCTTGAGGAAAGAATGACTTGTTTGTGACTCATCACATTCTTCAAAGTGAAGAAACTCTTAGTATGCTAGTTATCTATTCCTGTGTAAAAAAAAATTGGCCCAAAATTTAGCAACTTACAACAATATAGTTTCTGTGGGTCAGAAATACAGACGTATATTAGCTTGGTCCTCTGCTTCATGATCTCTCATGTGGCTATAACCAAGATGTTGTTTAGGGCTGGGGTCTCAACCGAAAGCTCAATGGGGGAAGGATTCGGTTTCAAGCTTATTTACGTGGTTATTGGCATGAATAATTGTTGCAGTACGGAGGGCCTCAATTACTTACTGACTGTTGACTAGAAGCAACCCCCAGTTCCTGGCCACGTGGGCCTCTTCACTGCTGCAATTTATTTAATCAAAGCTGCCAAGAGAGAGAAAGTCTGCCAGGAATTCACAATCTTTTCTAGCTTAATCACAGAAACAACACCCCCTCAAAACTGCCATATTCTATGATTTAGAAACAAAGGGAGAGAAACACCTGGAAGCAGGGATCACTACAGTCCATCATAGAGACAAATGGACCACACTTGGGAATGGAAGAAACTAAAGGGAAAAAAAAGAAAAAGTGAAAAAGGTAAACTTCATCTTCTCAATTTTTTTAGGACAGCAGTTCTAAACAGTATCCTTCAGCCAGTAAACTGCTCCCAGGAGAGGTGATTAGGAAACTAGTCAAGAGGTAGAAATCCAAGAAGGACTGCAAGTCAGTTTGGCAATAACTTCTAAAGATTATAGCAGAGGACAAAAAAAAAAAAAAAAGATTAAGATAAGTTATTTTAAAGTATTTTAATTCAAAATTAGAAAAAGAAGACTTTAGCAGAATTGGAACAAAAATATAAGAAGAAAAGGACAACATATTTTGGAAAACAGACTAGTCAATTCTCAGCAGTAACAGTGAAAAATGTAAGCAATTGCTAATGGGCATTTCCTAAAAATAGAATGCTTCCAAATTCTGTCATCTTGTACGTTATCCTCCACATTGACTCTTCTTAATCTGAAATGAGATTTATTGCATTTCATGCAGTTTGAAGTCCATGCAGCAAAGGAGACTGTCACAAATTTCAATGCATTTAAAAATAAAGTAGTTGGCCGAGACCGGCCAGCCGGGCGGGCAGGGAGGAGGAGGAGGAGGAGGAGCCGGGGCGGGCTGGCGGGCGGCAGGGTGTGGTGGTGGCATGCTGGAGCCGAGTGGGGCCAAGACAAGGCCCCCCATTCGGGTCACCGTCAAGACCCCCAAGGACAAGGAAGAAATTGTGATCTGCGACCGAGCCTTGGTCAAAGAGTTTAAAGAGGAAATCTCCCGGAGATTTAAGGCACAGCAGATCAGCTGGTCCTGATCCTCGCAGGCGAGATCCTCAAGGATGGGGACACACTGAACCAGCATGGGATCAAGGATGGGCTCACTGTTCATCTGGTCATCAAGACCCCTCAGAAGGTTCAAGATCCAGCGACTGCCACTGCTTCTTCCCCTTCCACCCCAGACCCAGCCTCAGCCCCCTCCACCACCCCTGCTTCACCTGCCACGGCTGCCCAGCCCTCCACTTCTGGAAGTGCCACTTCAGATACAGGCATGGAAGCCGAAGGAGCAGTGGAGGGGGTACCTCCCCAGAGACTGGGGAGGCACCTCCCAGTGCCACTGCATCCATACTCTCTGGCTTTGGGGGCAGCCTGGGCTTGGGCTCCGCCAACTTCATGGAGCTGCAGCAGCAGATGCAGAGGCAGCTGATGTCCAATCCTGAGATGCTGTCACAGATCATGGAGAACCCCCTGGTCCAGGACATGATGTCTAACCCTGACCTGATGCGCCACATGATCATGGCCAACCCCCAGATGCAGCAGCTGATGGAGCGGAACCCTGAGATCAGTCACATGCTCAACAACCCTGAGCTCATGAGGCAGACAATGGAGCTTGCTCGAAATCCAACCATGATGCAGGAGATGATGCGGAACCAGGACCGGGCCCTAAGCAACCTGGAGAGCATCCCTGGAGGGTATAACGCCCTCCGCCGCATGTACACGGACATCCAGGAGCCCATGTTTAGTGCTGCCAGGGAGCAGGTGGAGCCAGGGGTGGCTGGTGGGAGGGCAGTCTGAACTCGGGATCACCCACCCCAGACCCAGGCAAGCCTGAGGTGCTCTCCGCTCCTCTTTCCATCCCTAGTGCCCTGAGGGTAGGTCTTGGCTTGAAGGTGGTTTTCCTGGCATAGCCATGGCATAGCCAGGAATGGTCCATCTCGGCGTGGGACTGAAGCACTAGGGCAGAAGATAGCAGAGGTCCCTAGGGAGTGGGGGCAGTGTAGTATCCAAGGGCTTTGACGTTGTTCTGACAGACTTCTTGCACCGAGGCCTAAAAGGTTGTGGGGCAGGCCTGAGGTCAAAGAGCCCACCCCTCCACAGCACATCTCAAGTGTGGTCCACAGATCACCTGCGTCAGAAGCACCTGGGGTGCTTGTCAATCATGAGATTCCTGGTTCCTACCTTTGAGATACTTATTGAATCAATCTCTGGAATTAAGCCTTGGGAATATGTGCTTTCAAAAATGCTTTGTGAATTTTTTCCAAATATACAAAAAGTATAGCATTCTCTCATATTAAAGTTTAATTTACACTAAAATAAATAAATAAAAATAAAGTAGTTAAAAATGAGGGGCATGGGGGAGAGGGAAAATGCACAAAGTTCTAGTCTCCTTGGGTCCCTGGAAGAGAAGGGTTTGGGAATGAAACCATCCACTCTTCATGGCAAATGAGTCTCTTAAATGCAAGGAATGTTCCCACCGCCTCTGAATGCAAACCCACAGCGCTCTGGGGCAGGAGCAGGGACCCGGGGAGAGGAGCACTAGTGGAAAGGAAGCTACACACATCACCTAATTTTACCTGAGGGCAAAACAAGGGAGTGAATCCTCAGGCAACAGCTGTTCTAAGAGTCAGGAGATTACCCACAGCCCCAAGGAGATCTACTCCTAAAAGAAGTGGCGGTAAGAACCAAAAAAAGAAAAATAAAAGAAGTATTTCTTCAGCCACACTCTTTGAGAAAATGTCATAAATATGCTCTTCAATATTTTCATATCATAGCATTGGACACACAGCTCAACACAGTGAAACATTGATTGCCTGGAGGGAAAAAAAAAAGGAAAAAAGGAAGTAAAAAATATTACATCTTCCATCCTTCTGTTGGAAAATCTTGGCCCCCAAGCACAGAACCTAGTACACCAGAGACCTAGCCCGCAGGAGGTGCTGAGGCCCACAGGGTCCTGTGGGGAGGGAGGCAGTGCCCACCACCTGGGGCTGAATGGCACGAAATCGTGTTGGGTGTCCTCGGCCTTGCCAGCTCGGGCCCTCCGTCATGGGTCACCCGGGGGCTCTGCCTGTCAGAGCGCTGGATGGCTGACTGGATGAACACCAGCTCCGTGAGTTCCTGGCCAGGAGGCATGGTGACTTGTTGGATCTGGTAGAGCAGCTGCGAGGGGTGGGGAGGGAGAGTGAGGTCACCCTGGGGAGAGAGGCATGCAGCTTCCTCTAGGCTTCGAGTTGGCTGGGGCCCCTGATAACCCAACCAACACTCAGTGCAAGGCGACAGGGGGAGGAGGGGAAGTGGAGCTCTGCTGGGGCCGGGAGCAACCGACACGGAGGCAACTGCGGTGTGTGTGGTGAGGGGGAAGAGGGGCGGGGGAGTTGCATTTCCAGGTCCCTGGAACTTCCTGGCTTCCGCTTCTCTGGACGCTGTGTCTCCAGTTGGCTCTGGGCTTCAAGCTTGCTGTACCCATTCCTCTGTCCATCCGTGGACTAGCTGATCTGTTGCTCTTGCTGGCCCGCCCTCTGCGTGATCTGTGAGCATTGGTGGCACGCGTCTGGGTCTGTCCCTGCACCACGTGGGGTGCCGAAGGGCCCCCTACAGGCTGGGCTACGCGAGTACACCGCAGCCGGCCGCCGTGCGGGGCCACCGGGCCCTGCTGGATCTTGCCTGTGTTCGGGATGCAGTGCCTTCATGGTCCATTCAGTGCCACTCTGGGCCTGCTGGGCTTGACCGTGCGGCTGGGCCGGGACAGTCTGCACCTGCTGACCTTCTTCAGCTTGCACGGTCACGGGTGTGGTCTGGCCCTGCTGAGGCTGTGCAACGATGATCGGCCCAGGCTTGATGGCGGCTGTGGAGCGGGTGGGCTGCTGGCCTTGCTGCTCCCCGGACTTGATCGGCAGTGGGCTGCTGAGCCCACCTGAAGCAGTCCCGGACGGGCCGGCAGGAGTCACATACTAGTGCACCTCCTCCGGACGCTTTGCTGGTTTCCACTCATGTCTCGGAACAACATCAATGAGAAAGTCAAGCTCATCACACTGTGTAATTGCCATGGCAATGTCACGCCTCTGAAGAGTCTGGCGCTGGTTCTCCTCTGAGTGGATCCAGGCCCCAAGAGTCAACTCTGTGATAAAAATCTGGGCTTCCTTGGCTAACAACACACGGGCTTCTGCGCTGATCATCTTCACATCGCCGGCCAGTATCATAATCTTCTTAATATGAGTCAGTGGGAGTTTCTGTACTCAGAAATCTTTCACTGTTAAATTCCAGATTTCTCCCGTGACACGAGGCCAGGAGGAATACAGAGTTTGCTGGGCACCACTGCTGCTAGCACCACCAAATCCTCCTCCTGTGGACACTGTGACAAACGCCTCGACTGGGAGGTCCAGGGGCCAGCAGGAGCCGCCTCAGCACTTGGGCAGCAGGGCACTGCAGAGGGCGGGGAACCACAGCGGCGAGGGGGCTGGGAAGCGGCATCACCGAGAAGCAGAACCGAGAGCGCGAGAAGCCGGGCTAAAGACAAGGCGCCGGCCATGCCGTTTGCACCACGTCCCCCCTTTACCCTCCCCCTCCCTTGGCGCCTTCCACAGTGATTCTTTTAAGTTGAAATATGGGTAAGGACCACTTTGCTGGCCTTCTCAAGAGGCATCTGTGACCATAATCGTATGACTATGATCATATGATCATACTATGACTTCCTTTCTTTAACTATAGGCTTATTTAAGTGCTGCTTTATTGCATGAAAATCCTTATATAATTTCATTTTTGAAAAGCAAATGTTAAGGACACAAATCTAATAGTAATAATATACCAATTGGTTCATTAGTTATAATAAATGCATCATACAAATGTAAGATGCTAATAATCATGCAAACTGGGTGTGGGTAGGATATATGGAAACTTCCTTTAGTATCTTCATAATTTTTATGTAAATCTAAAATTGTTTTAAAAATAATGTCTATATAAAAAAACACAGATCCCAAAGTACATGTTGGGATTGAAAAGTAAACTGGAAATTTTTTTAAATGAACAAAACAGACTCTCTGGTTTCTTTTTTTATATTGGCAAAGATTCTTCATGGCTCTGAAATAGGTACCCAGGCAGGGACTTGATATCCCAGTCACTCCTACACTAAGGCTTCACCAGCAGCAGGACCCTTCCTGGACAGAATACAGACTCAGCTTCTGATATCTGAAAATGCATCCTCCATTTAAAAAAAAAAAAATCAATATAACTCCTCATTCCCGAGGCTAGCAATCTGGAATAACACCTGAGGGGACCTTTCCTTGAAAAATACCCAAGGGGTGGTAAAAGCTGTTAGGCGCAGAGCTGTTGCCCCCTATGCTATTTCACAGCATTGGAGAAGTTAGAAGTCACTGAGTGTTTAAGGACAGTCTAAACACTGAAATACTGTATAGCCATTAAATGATTATTATGAAGATTATGTTACCTGAGGGAAGGAGTTTACAATACGTTTATTACATAAGATGGATTTTTTAAAATCAAAACGCACAAGTAATGTACGTAGTACTGAAATATGTTGGGCCTTGGGACCCTCTGCTGCAGTGCTCGCACCTGGACAAACATCTCCGTGGGCAACAGAATACAAAGAAACTACGTAAGGCACCAAAAATGACCGCATGCACAGTTGGAGCATATTATGAACAATAAGAGACAAAAAGGCCAAAAACCAACTGCCGCTTCTGAGGTGCTGGGAGCAAAACGAGGGTCCTACATGTGATCCCTGCACAGGGCACCTCCCAAAGGGCAGGCCGATCACCTATGCCACCCCTCCACCCAACCACCGATCTGCCTCTACCCTCACCCCATTGAAGGAACCAGCTTGCCCCTCCCTCAGGGAGCGAGCACGAGAACCTGCTTCTTGTTCTCCCTCGTGGAGTAGCCAGGGACCCCAGTAAAGTCTTGCCTGAATTCCTCAACTGGCCTCCTATCGATTTCTGTTGATTTAAAAAGTTCAAGAAACCCAGCTGGTATCAGAATGCAAATATAACTTTTGTTTGTCACCAAAGGGTCCAGATTATTAATCTTATAAATACCCCCTCCTTTAGGATGGCTCTCATTTACAAACATATATTACCACACCAGGCAGCGTTCTTTTGGTAAATGCTTTGAGTAACAGACAGTGCAATCTGACCCACATCAGATATTTGAGTCATTTTCTGGCAGGCAAACTGTAAGTAAGGAAGGCAAGCAGGTCCTCTTTCCCCATAGCAACATGTTTACATGTATACTTGTAGCTGATTCACAATAGTGTATAGAAGAAACTAACACAATATTGTAAAGCAATTAGTCTAATTAAAAATAAAAGTAAAAAAGGAAAGAAGAACCAAGAAAAAGTGAAGCTTGTTAGAACTGAAAAAGCAAACAAACAAGCAAACCTGTGCTTCTTCTCCCAAGTCTTGCTCTGAGACTACGGGAACAGTCTTTATTCAATCATCCATTCAGCAAACATTTACTGAATACCTACTTTGCTGTGCTTAGCTGCTCAGTCATGTCCAACTCTTTGTGACCCCGTGGACTGTAGCCCACCAGGCTACAAACAAACTGTCTGTCCTTGGGGATTCTCCAGGCAGGAATACTGGAGTGAGTTGCCATGCCCTCCTCCAAGGGATCTTCCCAACCCAGGGAATGAACCTGGTTTCCCGCATTGCAGGCAGATTATTTACCATCTGAGCCACCAGGGAAGCCCAAGAATGTTGGAGTGGGTAGCCTACCTTTCTCCAAGGGATCTTCCTGACCCAGGAATCAAAACTGGGGTCTCCTGCATTGCAGTCAGATTCTTTACCAGCAGAGCCACCTGGGAAGCCCGAACATCTACTAAGTGCTGCAAAATATACTCCGCAAAATGCTGGTGATCCAACGGTAAGCAAAATGGACATGACTCTTGCCTTCATGGAATTTCACACAGTCTAGTGTGAAATATAAATGATCCCACCAAAATTTATAGTAGAAAATTGTGTTCCTACTATGAAAGAAAATACAGAGGACTATGAAGGAATATTATTAGAGGACTTTATACAGAGAGCCATTTTTGCTCAAGGATACGGCACATATTAAGCACTATCATTGTAGGCTATTTGTTAACCTGAAACTACTGAGGACAGTGTGAGGCTTAAATGCTCATTCATCTTAAATGCTCATTCATCTCATTCACAGAGATTTACAGTCACATCTTGCTGAGGGTTTCCAAGCACAGAACCATGCACTTTCCTAACCTCTAAGTTCTCAGGTTTCCTGTAAGTTCATTAAATGCTCCAGATTCTCATCAGGAACATTCTCGTCTCACTTTTTCTAGAGTTGACCTCACATTTAATCTTAGAAAAGATTTCACTGCCCATACAGGTCTATATTCTTTCTTTTTTTACCACACATACAAACTAAGAAAGGGAGAAAGGTATAATGGCTGCAAATATACAGTTTCTTTTACAGTTTTTTACAATTTTTTTTACAGCTGGTCTACCTGGCATCTACACCCCTCCTTTCTCTGGAACGACTTTAAAATTCATTTGGGGATTTATCCCTTCCCTACACTCAGCTGGATGGAACAGTCTTCCAAGCTCCATAGGTGAAATACACAACTCGACCCAGAGTCATCGTTCAGGGCCAATATGTGACATTAGCCAGTTCATTAGAAGCAAATCTCTGGCCCTGTGCTAAGCACAGTGGGATTACCTCCTAAGGTCATCAATAACAGGTACCCAGGTGACTTAGAAGAAAAGTTACTACCTTGAGTTTCGTGTATTCACCTGAACAGTCAGGGAACTTTCACCTATTTAGGTTTTCATTTATTCAAATTCCAACCAGAAGCTAAACACAATAAGAAATTGATAAGCATTAAGTTTTATTCCAAAGGAGTAGGATCATTCAGATTTATTTCAGTTAAAGTAAGCAACCCTTAAACAAAGCTATTCTTCATTTAAAAGATAAATAAAACCAAATAAACCAAAGGAAAAACAGTGGGATAAAGACTCTTGGTCTATTGCCCTGGTTTTGAAGCTAGAAGGGGATTTACCCAGGAACTTCTAAGATCCATCTTATAATTACAAAGAGAAGGCCTATTTATGAACAGACTGAACACACACACACACAGAAAACTACCCTAAGAAATGGAGAAAGGAGGAATAGACCCTGATAATACTCTGAGCCCCAAACTCTAGGCCAGTTTTCCCTTGCACATCCCACATCTGGTCCATGGCAAATACTCTCAGTATTCTTTGCCCAACATACACTGGAATGAGAGTCAATCAACATAGCTACTTCTCCTTCATTCCTGCAATTAGAGCATCTAACAGGCTGGTCTCTGCCTTTTAGATTTTTCCATGTAATCACCTATACTAGTCCACAATGTTCCCTTAACGACAGGGGACACATATGAAGTTCTCCATGCCATTTCTTAAATCTCCTTTTCCCTGATCTGAGATGAAGAAGAAAGCAACCTCCCAATCTGCCTCCTTGGAGATAGGACTCACCACAATGCTCTCCAAAAAAAATCCTTACAAATCTTGAAACCCCCTCTACTGTCTCAAATTTTTAATGATCTTTATATGGGCAAGGAATTTAAGAATCATGTAACAGGGACAGGGGTTCAAGAGGGAAAGGATACATATATAGTTATGACTGATTCATGTTGTTGTACAACAGAAACCAAACACAACATTGTAAAGCAATTATCCTCCAATCAAAAAAGTAAAAACTAATAATCATGTAACCAGTTTTCAGTTTACTCCTTTTGAAACCCTGCATAGGAATCACCTCCTCCTTTAGAACACAGCATTAATTGGATCTTTGGATCTTGATTGAAAAATCCATTTTAATATTGTTACACGTGTGAACATTACCCACCAGATATTTTACAAGGGAAAAACACTGAAAATTGCTCCAACATTTTCACATCTCCTATAGAGCCCAAAATAAGAAGTCTGACCCTGAGATAATCATCGACAAGAACCAAGTTCATAATTTCCGTATTCAGGGCACTTTGAAGGGTTTAGAGGAAAGTAATCAAAATGACTAAGGAGTATAAAAATTAAGGATAAAGGAATTTTGGTTTCCTGAAAGTTTCTAACCATAATCCTCACTTACAAGAATGTCTACATTCTTGTCTACACTACTCTGGGGGAGAGTGTCAGGCTAGTTCATCTAAACTCATAACAAGTTTCACTTGGCTATAACAGAACAAATGAACCTAAATCCTGACAGAAAGGGTTATTAAATATTTTAATGGGTTACCAATAGAGGCCATGGGTCCTTCTTTGGAGTTATTTTTAAAAACAGAAAATTTTCTTTTTAAGATAGCCTAGCAGAAGTCTTGCTCTAAAATAGAATGTGATCTCTTTAATATGCTGTGAATTTTTTGCATATATGGCCATTGCTGATTCTCCTACTCTAGTTTCTTTGGGTCTCCTATTGGTGACTTTCCTCTAATCTCTTTTATCTTGGGTACTGATACCTCCTGTTTCTCAACATCCTACACAAGGCAGTTTCTGGTTAGCTTCCGACACTGTCTCAGTGTAGAATGAAAAGTGAAGACAAATTCTCCATCCATAAGTGAAACATAACACTATGCCTAATTTCTGGTTTTGAAACTTTGAGATGTCTTCTCATTTATGCCACCCACAGAATTTCCTTCTAAATTCTGAACATGGTTTTAATATCCTATAGAATTCTGTCATTGGAAAGGAAGCCTTCAAAGGTTTTGAGATTTTGCCAGTTACTGGGAGGTTTTTATTGGCTGCAAGTTATGACTGAAATTATTTACCTGCTATTTGGTTTAATATGTTTAGAGACATTTCTAAATAGGCTGCTTCAGGCTTTTCAGTGATATCTAGAATAATGATGTAAAAACTGTACAACAGTGTGGGAAATAAAAGATAAGTTTAGAGGAAAACACCTCAAGTCCCCAAAGGAAACCCACTCCAATATTCTTGCCTGGAGAATCCCATGGACAGAGGAGCCTGGCAGGCCACAGTCCATAGGATTGCAGAGTCGGACATGATTGAAATAACTTACCATGCACGCACACACCCCAGTGAATTCTATAGTAAACACGTCTACGTTTCTGTGACACACGGTCTCCTCCTGTCCTTCAATTTTAGTATCTATTACCACTGCATAAGGGGTTTCCAAGTAAGTGAGGAATTTCGGCATCCACATGTAGGAATGTGTGTATATGTGTGTATATGCGTGTAGCATTTGCATATATACATAACAGACATAAGAGTTGGTAGCACATAAGACATATCATATCTCCTCCAGACCCCAATGAAGATGAAAAATATATTTCTGAGAAGAAAACTAATAATTTGCATATAGATAGATACTGATACAGCCAATTCCCAGCTTCCTATTTCTTTCATCATTTTGAATCCCTGCAGCAAAGGTATGCCCAGCACCACACACTATTTTTTCTGCATAGTAGAAATTCGGAGTTTGCACATGTGAAAACAAAGGATATCCTGAGTTCACATGTAAAAACCTTTGTGAGAAGAAAAATGCAGTATTCATCACTGTCTTCAACAGAACAAAAAAGGTCAAATAAGAGAAGATATTAAAAAAAAAAACAATAAAGTATTGACTGAGAACATTAAATGATCCAACCTCATATTTCTGCAAGATCTAACTGACAGGACCAAGACATCATCCCATTGAAAAGAAAACAGGCTCCTTTTTATAATCCATCTTCCTCAGTAAGGTTGGTTTCCATAGCCACAGGCTTGTCAGCTGGCTGGCTTGGTTAATGATGACCCTGGGGAGCCAACAATATGGCCTCCATTTCCCCATCTCTATTTGCAAACCACAGCCAAATTGGTTCTAGAAGTTGTCTGAGAAGGAGGCTGTGTCCCCAAAGAGGCTAACACTCTCTGATCAGCAACATCCTCGATAAAAAGGGGAGACAGCAATTATTGCTTTGTCTACAATCCGGTATTCTCTTAGGGAGCAGCAATGGTGTCATGGAATTCCCCTCGGTCTGAGGAGAAAGGCAAACAAATCCATCACCCTATCAAACAACTTGGATGCTTTTTCAGGAACACCCAGAGGTCCCAGGGTTTCTTCCTGAATCTCAGCTGCTTTATCTTTATAGATGTTTGCTTGGTCTCTTCTGTTCAGTGTGCTGATTCTGCTCTGTGACTAACAGTTTCTCTTCCGCCGTAAGACATTCTCGTGACCTTCCCTGCCCCACTTCTCTTTCCCAGTGGTGGCCACACGACAAAGCACAAGTACCCAGGGTACCCAGCAGGACACTCCTCTAGCTTGTCAGGCCAAAAGCCCCATGCTTCCTCCACCTCTGTAACTCACTCTTCTAGCTCTAGCCTGATTTGGGGACCAAACACTCAAGATATAGAACACCAAGTTTGTCAAAAGTACATCACATTTCAAAAGGACAGCAAGAAGTCTTTGTTGATCATGCTGACCTTCCAAGTTATTATCCAGTTTCTCTCCTTTCCTTGACAAATTTAATTACATCACCTCTCCTTCTGTCACCAAACTGTCACCAAATTCCTTTTTAAATACCTAAGGTTAGAATGAAACTAGAACACTTTCTAACACCATACACAAAAATAAACTCAAAATGGATTAAAGATCTAAATGTAAGACCAGAAACTATAAAACTCTTAGAGGAGAACATAGGCAAAACACTCTCCGACATAAATCACAGCAGGATCCTCTATGACCCACCTCCCAGAATATTGGAAATAAAAGCAAAACTAAACAAATGGGACCTAATGAAACTTAAAAGCTTTTGCACTACAAAGGAAACTATAAGTAAGGTGAAAAGACAGCCCTCAGATTGGGAGAAAATAATAGCAAATGAAGAAACAGACAAAGGATTAATCTCAAAAATATACAAGCAACTCCTGCAGCTCAATTCCAGAAAAATAAATGACCCAATCAAACAATGGGCCAAAGAACTAAACAGACATTTCTCCAAAGAAGACATACAGATGGCTAACAAACACATGAAAAGATGCTCAACATCACTCATTATTAGAGAAATGCAAATCAAAACCACAATGAGGTACCATTACATGCCAGTCAGGATGGCTGCTATCCAAAAGTCTACAACCAATAAATGCTGGAGAGGGTGTGGAGAAAAGGGAACCCTCTTACACTGTTGGTGGGAATGCAAACTAGTACAGCCGCTATGGAAAACAGTGTGGAGATTTCTTAAAAAACTGGAAATAGAACTGCCATATGACCCAGCAATCCCACTTCTGGGCATACACACTGAGGAAACCAGATCTGAAAGAGACACGTGCACCCCAATGTTCATCGCAGCACTGTTTATAATAGCCAGGACATGGAAGCAACCTAGATGCCCATCAGCAGATGAATGGATAAGGAAGCTGTGGTACATATACACCATGGAATATTACTCAGCCATTAAAAAGAATTCATATGAACCAGTCCTAATGAGATGGATGAAGCTGGAGCCCCTTATACAGAGTGAAGTAAGCCAGAAAGATAAAGAACATTACAGCATACTAACACATATATATGGAATTTAGAAAGATGGTAACGATAACCCTATATGCAGAACAGAAAAAGAGACACAGAAATAGAGAACAGACTTTTGAACTTTGTGGGAGAATGTGAGGGTGGGATATTTCAAAAGAACAGCATGTATACTATCTATGGTGAAACAGATCACCAGCCCAGGTGGGATGCACGAGACAAGTGCTCCAGCCTGGTGCACTGGGAAGACCCAGAGGAATCGGGTGGAGAGGGAGGTGGGAGGGGGGATTGGGATTGGGAATACATGTAAATCCATGGCTGATTCATATCAATGTATGACAAAACCCACTGGGAAAAAAAATAATAATAATAATAAAAATTAAAAAAAAAAAAATTGAAATCATTCCAGTCATCTTTTCTGACCACAGTTCAGTAAGATTAGATCTCAATTACAGGAAAAAAATTGTTAAAAATTCAAACATATGGAGGCTAAATAACACGCTTCTGAATAACCAACAAATCATAGAAGAAATCAAAAAAGAAATCAAAATATGTATAGAAATGAATGAAAATGAAAACACAACAACCCAAAACCTATGGGACACTGTAAAAGCAGTGCTAAGGGGAAGGTTCATAGCATTACAGGCTTACATCAAGAAACAAGAAAAAAAAACAAATAAATAACCTAACTCTACACCTAAAGCAATTAGAGAAGGAAGAAATGAAGAACCCCAGGGTTAGCAGAAGGAAAGAAATCTTAAAAATCAGGGCAGAAATAAATGCAAAAGAAACTAAAGAGACCATAGCAAAAATCAACAAAGCTAAAAGCTGGTTTTTTGAAAAAATAAACAAAATTGACAAACCATTAGCAAGACTCATTAAGAAGCAAAGAGAGAAGAACCAAATTAACAAAATTAGAAATGAAAATGGAGAGATCACAACAGACAACACTGAAATACAAAGGATCATAAGAGACTACTACCAGCAGCTCTATGCCAATAAAATGGACAACTTGGAAGAAATAGACAAATTCTTAGAAAAGTATAACTTTCCAAAACTTAACCAGGAAGAAATAGAAGATCTTAACAGACCCATCACAAGCAAGGAAATCGAAACTGTCATCAAAAATCTTCCAGCAAACAAAAGCCCAGGACCAGATGGCTTCACAGCTGAATTCTACCAAAAATTTAGAGAAGAGCTAACACCTATCTTACTCAAACTCTTCCAGAAAATTGCAGAGGAAGGTAAGCTTCCAAACTCATTCTATGAGGCCACCATCACCCTAATTCCAAAACCAGACAAAGATGCCACAAAAAAAGAAAACTACAGGCCAATATCACTGATGAACATAGATGCAAAAATCCTTAACAAAATTCTAGCAAACAGAATCCAACAACATATTAAAAAAATCATACACCATGACCAAGTAGGCTTTATCCCAGGAATGCAAGGATTCTTTAATATCTGAAAATCAATCAATGTAATACACCACATTAACAAATTGAAAGATAAAAACCATATGATTATCTCAATAGATGCAGAGAAAGCCTTTGACAAAATTCAACACTCATTTATGATTAAAACTCTCCAAAAAGCAGGAATAGAAGGAACATACCTCAACATAATAAAAGCTATATATGACAAACCCACAGCAAGCATCACCCTCAATGGTGAAAAATTGAAAGCATTTCCCCTGAAATCAGGAACAAGACAAGGGTGCCCACTCTCACCACTATTATTCAACATAGTGTTGGAAGTTTTGGCCACAGCAATCAGAGCAGAAAAAGAAGTAAAAGGAATCCAGATAGGAAAAGAAGAAGTGAAACTCTCACTGTTTGCAGATGACATGATTCTCTACATACAAAACCCTAAAGACTCTACCAGAAAATTACTAGAGCTAATCAATGAATACAGTAAAGTTGCAGGATATAAAATTAACACACAGAAATCCCTTGCATTCCTATTTACTAACAATGAAAAAACAGAAAGAGAAATTATGGAAACAATACCATTCACCATTGCAACAAAAAGAATAAAATACTTAGGAGTATATCTACCTAAAGAAACAAAGGACCTATACATAGAAAACTATAAAACACTGATGAAAGAAATCAAAGAGGACACAAACAGATGGAGAAACATACCGTGTTCATGGATGGGAAGAATCAATATTGTCAAAATGGCTATTCTACCCAAAGCAATCTATAGATTCAATGCAATCCCTATCAAGCTACCAACGGTATTTTTCACAGAACTAGACCAAAGAATTTCACAATTTGTATGGAAATACAAAAAACCTCGAATAGCCAAAGCAATCTTGACAAAGAAGAATGGAACTGGAGGAATCAACCTGCCTGACTTCAGACTCTACTACAAAGCCACAGTCATCAAGACAGTATGGTACTGGCACAAAGACAGAAATATAGATCAATGGAACAGAATAGAAAGCCCAGAGATAAATCCACGAACCTATGGACACCTTATCTTTGACAAAGGAGGCAAGGATATACAATGGAAAAAAGACAACCTCTTTAACAAGTGGTGCTGGGAAAACTGGTCAACCACTTATAAAAGAATGAAACTAAAACACTTTCTAACACCATACACAAAAATAAACTCAAAATGGATTAAAGATCTAAATGTAAGACCAGAAACTATAAAACTCTTAGAGGAGAACATAGGCAAAACACTCTCCGACATAAATCACAGCAGGATCCTCTATGACCCACCCCCCAGAATATTGGAAATAAAAGCAAAACTAAACAAATGGGACCTAATGAAACTTAAAAGCTTTTGCACTACAAAGGAAACTATAAGTAAGGTGAAAAGACAGCCCTCAGATTGGGAGAAAATAATAGCAAATGAAGAAACAGACAAAGGATTAATCTCAAAAATATACAAGCAACTCCTGCAGCTCAATTCCAGAAAAATAAATGACCCAATCAAACAATGGGCCAAAGAACTAAACAGACATTTCTCCAAAGAAGACATACAGATGGCTAACAAACACATGAAAAGATGCTCAACATCACTCATTATTAGAGAAATGCAAATCAAAACCACAATGAGGTACCATTACACGCCAGTCAGGATGGCTGCTATCCAAAAGTCTACAACCAATAAATGCTGGAGAGGGTGTGGAGAAAAGGGAACCCTCTTACACTGTTGGTGGGAATGCAAACTAATACAGCCACTATGGAAAACAGTGTGGAGATTTCTTAAAAAACGAAATAGAACTGCCATATGACCCAGCAATCCCACTTCTGGACATACACACTGAGGAAACCAGATCCGAAAGAGACACGTGCACCCCAATGTTCATCGCAGCACTGTTTATAATAGCCAGGACATGGAAGCAACCTAGATGCCCATCAGCAGATGAATGGATAAGGAAGCTGTGGTACATATACACCACGGAATATTACTCAGCCGTTAAAAAGAATTCATTTGAATCAGTCCTAATGAGATGGATGTAGCTGGAGCCCCTTATACAGAGTGAAGTAAGCCAGAAAGATAAAGAACATTACAGCATACTAACACATATATATGGAATTTAGAAAGATGGTAACGATAACCCTATATGCAAAACAGAAAAAGAGACACAGAAATACAGAACAGACTTTTGAACTCTGTGGGAGAAGGTGAGGGTAGGATGTTTTGAGAGAACAGCATGTATATTATCTATGGTGAAACAGATCACCAGCCCAGGTGGGATGCACGAGACAAGTGCTCGGGCCTGGTGCACTGGGAAGACCCAGAGGAATCGGGTGGAGAGGGAGGTGGGAGGGGGGATCGGGATGGGGAATACGTGTAACTCTATGGCTGATTCATATCAATGTATGACAAAACCCACTGAAATGTTGTGAAGTAATTAGCCTCCAACTAATAAAAAAAAATTAAAAAAAAGATTAAGTCAGTAAAATTAATCACTCATGACCGTGAAGGAGGAACATGGTGGAGGAGGGAGCTGGAAAACACTACAGAATTTAATGCTGCTGAAGAGATGGGACTTCGGAGATTACTAGTTCAGTTCAGTGGCTCAGTCGTGTCCGACTCTTTGCGACCCCATGAATCGCAGCACGCCAGGCCTCCCTGTCCATCACCAACTCCCAGAGTTTACTCAAACTCATGTCCATCGAGTCGGCGATGCCATCCAGCCATCTCATCCTCTGTTGTCCCCTTCTCCTCCTGCCCCCAATCCCTCCCAGCATCAGGGTCTTTTCCAACGAGTCAGCTCTTCGCATGAGGTGGCCAAAGTATTGGAGCTTCAGCTTCAGCATGAGTCCTTCCAATGAACACCCAGGACTGATCTCCTTTAGGATGGACTGGTTGGATGTCCATGCAGTCCAAGGGACTCTCAAGAGTCTTCTCCAACACCATAGTTCAAAAGCATCAATTTTTTGGCACTTAGCTTTCTTCACAGTCCAACTCTCACATCCATACATGACCACTGGAAAAACCATAGCCTTGACCAGACAAACCTTTGATAGCAAAGTAAAGTCTCTGCTTTTTAATATGCTGTCTAGGTTGGTCAAAACTTTCCTTCCAAGGAGTAAGAGTCTTTCAATTTCATGGCTGCAGTCACCATCTGCTGTGATTTTGGAGCCCAAAAAAATAAAGTCTGACACTGTCAACTGTCTCCCCATCTATTTCCCATGAGGTGATGGGACCAGATGCCATGATCTTAGTTTTCTGAATGTTGAGCTTTAAGCCAACTTTTTCACTCTCCTCTTTCACTGTCATCAAGAGGCTTTTTAGTTCCTCTTCACTTTCTGCCATAACGGTGGTGTCATCTGCATATCTGAGGTTATTGATATTTCTCCCAGCAGTCTTGATTCCAGCTTGTGCTTCTTCCAGCCCAGCATTTCTCATGATGTACTCTGCATATAAGTTAAATAAGCAGGGTGACGATATACAGCCTTGACGTACTCCTTTTCCTATTTGGAACCAGCCTGTTGTTCCATGTCCAGTTGTAACTGTTGCTTCCTGACCTGCATACAGGTTTCTCAAGAGGCAGGTCAGGTGGTGTGGTATTCCCATCTCTTTCAGAATTTTCCACAGTTTATTGTGATCCACACAGTCGAAGGCTTTGGCATAGTCAATAAAGCAGAAATAGATGTTTTTCTGGAACTCTCTTGCTTTTTCAATGATCCAGCGGATATTGGCAATTTGATCTCTGGTTCCCCTGCCTTTTCTAAAACCAGCTTGAACATCTGGAAATTCTCGGTTCACGTATTGCTGAAGCCTGGCTTGGAGAATTTTGAGCATTACTTTACTAGTGTGTGAGATGAGTGCAATTGTGCGGTAGTTTGAGCATTCTTTGGGATTGCCTTTCTTAGGGACTGGAATGAAAACGGACCTTTTCCGGTCCTGTGGCCACTGCTGAGTTTTCCAAATTTGCTGGCATATTGAGTGCAGCACTTTCACAGCATCATCTTTCAGGATGTGAAATAGCTCAACTGGAATTCCATCACATCAACTAGCTTTGTTCGTAGTGATGCTTTCTAAGGCCCACTTGACTTCACACTCCACGATGTCTGGCTCTAGGTGAGTGATCACACCATCGTGATTATCTGGGTCGTGAAGATATGCTGGAAGTTCCCTACATCCTCTGCTGTCCATGTGTTCTTTAAGCTTAGGACCAGGTCAGATTCGCCTTTCTAAATCTTACAATACTAGCTTCATTGAAGTCATGGATGTATATTTTCCCTTTTGAACAACAAGCCTTTAAAAGAATAAAACACCCAGTCTGGTTAATGTTTTATTCCCTAACACAGTACCTTAAACCTAGCTCTGTGTGTGTGTGTGTGTGTGTGTGTGTGTGTGTGTGTGTGTATAATATTTGATGCTGAATGAATGACTGAAAAATGAATAAATGAATATCAAATACTCTATGACCCCTTGATAAGTGCCCTCAGGAAATACCCTCTACATAGAACAGTGACTTTGTGGTTCAAGTCCTCTTATCCCAGCTGCCTGCTTCAGAGATGGGGAAATCAGAAATATTGATCCTGCAGTAAGTTCAGCATAGCTTGAACCAGCCCCAGCACAATTTACAATAATTTGGAATATTCATGTCCTAGACCTGGTCCTTTTAAGCTGGTAAGATCAAAGTCAATTTCTCTAGCATTTTAACTAGTTTGGCCACTAGATGGCACTTAAATTAGCCAAGGCTCTAGTTTGGGAAGGGGCTCTGTTCAGAAAGTCCTTTGGTAAATATATAAGCTGAAACCTGAAAACATTCATTTTTAAAAATAGATAAAAGACCCCCAGAAATCTTAAATTCTAACTAAATTTATAACAGGCCTTACAGTACCGGTTACAGACCACTGCAATAAAGTGAGTTACACAGCATTTGTTTCCCAGTGCATATGAAAGTTATACTGTAGTCTATTAAGGGTGTAATAGTATGTCTAAAAGAGCAATGCACATACCTTAATTTAAAATAATTTATTGCTTAAAATGCTAACTATCATGTAAAACTTCAGTGAGTCATCTTCTTCCTGGTGGAGGCGTCTTGCCTGGATGTTGATGGCTACTGACTGATCAGGATGGTGGGTGCTAAAGGTTGGGGTGACCCTGGAAATTTCTTAAAATAAGATTCTCCCTTTCATGAATGATTTTCCTCTGTAGCATGTGATGCTGTTTGACAGCACTTTACCCACAGTAGGGCTTCTTTCAAAATTGGAGTTAATCCGCTTCAGCCCTGCTGCCATTTTATCAACTAAGTTTATATAATATTCCAAAGCTTTTCTTCTTATTTCAACAGCTTTCACAGTATCATCACCAGTAGATTCCATTTCAAGAAGCCACCTGCTTTACACATTCATAAGAAGCAACTTCTCATCCATTAAAGTTTTATCATGAGATTATAGCAATTCAGTCATATCTTCAGGCTTCATTTTAAATTCTAGTTCTCTTTCTATTTCCACCACATCTGCAGTTTCTTCCTCCACCAAAGTCTTGAACCCACCCCCCAAAGTCATCCATGAGGGTTGGATTCAACTTTTTGCAAACAACTGTTAATGTTGAAATTTTACGTCTTCCCATGAATCACAGAGTTTCTTAATGGCATCTAGAATAATGATTTCCAGAAGGTTTTTGATTTACTTTGCCCAGATCCACTAGAAGAACCACTCTCTATGGCAGCTATAACCTTATAAAATACATTTCTTAATAAAATAAAAAAACTCTGTTGAAATTACTCCTTGACCCACGGGCTGCAGAATGGATGTTGTGTTAGCAGGCAAGAAAACAACATTAATCTCCTGTGCATCCCCGTCAGAGCTCATGGGAGACCAGGTGCATTGTCAAGCAGCAGTGATATTTTGAAAGGAATCTTTTTTCCTAAGCATTTTTGTCTCAACAGTGGGCTTAAAATATTCAGTAAATCATGTCATAAACAGTCGCACTGTCAGCTAAGCTTCACTGTTGCATTTACGAGAGCACAGGCAGAGTAGATAGAGCATAATCCTGAAGAGCCATAGGATCTTTGGAATAAGAAATGAGCTTCAGCTTCAAGTCATTACCTGCATGATCCCCTAAATAAGAGAGTCAGCCTATCCTCTGAAGCTCTGGTGCCAGACATTGACTTCTCCTCTCTAGCTATGTAAGTCCTAGAATGCATCTTCTTCCAGCAGAAGGCTGTTCCACCTACATTGAATATCTGTTGTTTAGTGCAGTCACCTTCATTAATTATCTCAGCTAGATCTTCTGATAACTTGCTGCAGCTTCTACATCAGCTCTTGATGCTTCATTTTGTATTTTTATGTTATGGAGGTGGCTTTCCTCCTTAAACCTTATGAACCAACCCTTGCTAACTTCTAACTTTTTTTCTGCAGCTTCCTCACCTCCTTCAGCCTTCATGGAATTGAGAGTTAGGGCCTTGCTCTGGATTAGGCTTTGGCTTAAGGGAATGTTGTACCTGGTTTGACCTGCTATCCAGAACATTAAAACTTTCTCCATATCAATAATAAGACTGTTCTACTTTCTTATCCTTTGTGTGTTCACTGGAGTAACAAATTTAATTGCTTTCAAGAACATTTCCTTCACATTAACAGCGTGGCTGTTTGACACAAGAGATCTAGTTTTCGGTCTATCTTAGTTTTCCACTTGCCTTCCTCACTAAGCTTAATCATTTCTAGCTTTGGACTTAAAGTGAGAGACATGTGACTCCTTTCACTTGAACACTTAGAATCCACTGTAATATTATTAATTGGCCTAATTTCAATGCTGTTGTGTCTCAGGGAATAGGGAGGCTCAGGGAGAGAGAAAGAGAAGAGGAATCAGCTGGTTGATGGAGATGTAAGAACACACAACGTTTATCAAGCAAGTTCACTGCCTAATATGGGCAAGGTTCACGGCACCCAAGAACAACTACAATAGAACACCAAGGATCACTGATCACAGATCACCATAACAAATACAATAATGGTGAAAAACTTTGAAATACTGAAATCGTACCAAAACGAGACATGGAGACATGAAGTGAACCAAATGATGTTGGAAAAACAACACTGATAGACTTGCTCAATGCAGGGTAGCCACAAACCTTCATTTTGTTAAAAAGTAAAATAACTTCCAAGTGCAATAAAGTGAAGCAGCAGAACAATGTATGCCTGTATTTGACAACTCTCACTGTAGGAGAGGAAGAAAGCATACAAGTGATAATGGCAAGCCTTTGGATGAAGGACCGCAGCAAGAATAACCTACATGCCAGGAAAAGACCCTGATGCTGGGAAAGACTGAAGGCAGGAAGAGAAGATGACAGAGGATGAGATGGCTGGATGGCATCACTGATTCAACGGTCATGAACTTGGGCAAACTCTGAGAGATGGTGAGGGACAGGGAGGCCTGGCGTGCTGCAGTCCATGGGGTCACAAAGAGTCGGACATGACTAAGTGACTGAACAACTCAACAACAGGAAACCCAGACTCAAACTCCCCTAGGAAGTCTCCCCTCAGGAGCGGAGACTGCTGAGATGGAATGGAGCCTCCCAAGACTACAGATGAGCCTTGGGCTGAGGCAGGCAAGACTACAGAAACAAAATAGAACAGAGTAGAACACAGTACAGAAAATACCAGAGTGCACCATATAAAGTAAAAGTGATTATTGTATCCTTAACAACAGGTACAAAATTTTCACATTGGTATATATGTGCTGGTATCACGTCATCATGTAAAATACATTTCTTATTGAAGTGCAGTTAGACGCACAGGCAGCTGCCCTCAGTGATTGTAAGAGATAAATATAAGTTGGGAAATATCAGTTTCTATAGTATGTGAGTCTATCTATCTAAGCATCTCCTACTGCCTAGTATGTATCTTTGATATGCATGATCTAGAATAGTCTGGCTGTATTCTTTTCTTTCTTGATAAAGTATCAGACCACAGTTCTCAGATGCTTTGCAGCTTTTGCAGCTCCGTAGGACTGTGTGACTAGTTCTCACGAGCGGAATGTAGGGAAGGAGATGACGTGCGTCACCTCCAGTGAGATAATTAAGAGCATGGGTAGAGACTTCCCTGATGATCCAGTAGCTAAGACTCTGCACCCCCAAGGCAGGGGGCCTGGGTTTAACCGCTGGTCAGGGAACTAGATCCCACATCCCGCAACTAAGGATACTGTGTGCCAGAACTAAAATCTGGCGCAGTCAAATTAATTAATTACCAGAAAAGAGCCTGGGGAAATTCACAATCTCTCCCCGCTTGGTTAGAAGGCTGAAAGACCTTAGAAGATATCGGAACAATCCACCAAAAAAGGCTTGGATTCCTGCATGATGCAAAGCTCCAATCCATCCCTGACAAACTGCATTGGCTGTGACATGCATGAAGAACATCTTTTTTGTGTTGAGCCACATTTTGGGTTGTTTAACTAACCTGACTACCACGATTCTACTTTTATTTATACAGAAAGCAAATGACTTAGAAATTGCAAACATCCTCAAGTCAGTATAAACTGCTACAAAATGGACTCTAGGAGTGCACTGGCCTTGCACTAACTGCTTGAGGAATGTCTTCTATTATATTAGCATACAATGGCATTTACAGCTACCAGTGGCTTTGCAATTGAGGTTCTTTTTGTATATGCTAATTGTCATATGAATCATAATAGGAAAATAGTGATTGTATATTGTCACTTATAAGCAAAAAGTTTGGAACTGTTAATTCCGGAATAGTGAAGTATAAATACCCTTCCACATAATCTTATATAAGAATGCAGTCTTATACACATTTAGCCTCACCTGTCTTTCTTGACTGGAGAAGGGAATGGCAACCCACTCCAATGTTCCTGCCTGGGAAATCCCATAGACAGAGAAGCCTGGTGGGCTACAGTCCATGGGGTTGCAAAGAGTTGGACACCCTGAGCAACTAACACACACACACATATCTTTCTTGACAGTGGGATTAACTCTCTAAAAGATTTTATAAAAGTAACTCAAAAGAATCCAGTTAACTCTGGAAATAGAACTGCCATATGACCCAGCAATCCCACTTCTGGGCATACACACTGAGGAAACCAGATCTGAAAGAGACAAGTGCACCCCAATGTTCATCGCAGCACTGTTTATAATAGCCAGGACATGGAAGCAACCTAGATGCCCATCAGCAGATGAATGGATAAGGAAGCTGTGGTACATATACACCACGGAATATTACTCAGCCGTTAAAAAGAATTCATTTGAATCAGTTCTAATGAGATGGATGAAACTGGAGCCCATTATGCAGAGTGAAGTAAGCCAGAAAGATAAAGAACATTACAGCATACTAACACATATATATGGAATTTAGAAAGATGGTAACGATAACTCTATATGCAAAACAGAAAAAGAGACACAGAAATACAGAACAGACTTTTGAACTCTGTGGGAGAAGGTAAGGGTGGGATGTTTCGAAAGAACACCATGTATATTATCTATGGTGAAACAGATCACCAGCCCAGGTTGGATGCATGAGACAAGTGGTCAGGCCTGGTGCACTGGGAAGACCCAGAGGGATGGGGTGGGGAGGGAGGTGGGAGGCGGGATCGGGATGGGGAATACGTGTAACTCTATGGCTGATTCATATCAATGTATGACAAAACCCACTGAAATGTTGTGAAGTAATTAGCCTCCAACTAAAAAAAAAAAAAGAATCCAGTTAACTCACGATGCTGCCCAGCTTCAACCTCTATCCCTGGACACAGTCACCACAGCCCTGTCCTCCCACACTGAAACAATGCTGAATAACCTGCAGTTTGTACAGTCAGCCATATGTAAAATGCAGATTTCTGAACACTAGTCTTAACAGTCACCTTCAGCAGATTTGGGTTAAGACCGTGGGATCTGAATTTTAATAAATATCCCAGATGACTCCAATGCAGGTGAATTATAAATCACCTGTTGAGAAATACTATTTCAAACAAATGATAAAAGTCTTTGACACTTTAAGATGTTTTACAAAATTTTAATGATGCTACAAAATGCATTTTTAATACTTTTAAAGATATGTTACTTCATATTAAGTTATAAAAATAACTAGATAGTATATTTCTGAAATAGCTACTGAAATCTAAAATAACTAAACATCTAAGTCATTTTTCACTTTAATTATGAGTGGGCACCCTTGTCTTGTTCTGATTTTAGGGGAAATGCTTTCAATTTTTCACCACTGAGGATAATGTTTGCTGTGGGTTTGTCATATATAGCTTTTATTATGTTGAGGTATGTTCCTTCTATTCCTGTCACTTTTTTTTTTCATTTATTTTTATTAGTTGGAGGCGAATTAGTTTACAATATTGTAGTGGTTTTTGTCATACATTGACGTGAATCAGCCATGGATTTACAAGTATTCCCCATCCCGATCCCCCCTCCCACCTCCCTCTCCACCAGATTCCTCTGGGTCTTCCCAGTGCACCAGGCCCAAGCACTTGTCTCATGCATCCAGCCTGGGCTGGTGATCTGTTTCACCCTAGATAATATACATGTTTCGATGTTGTTATCTCAAAACATCACACCCTCGCCTTCTCCCACAGAGTCCAAAATTCTGTTCTGTACATCTGTGTCTCTTTTTCTGTTTTGCATATAGGGTTATTGTTACCATCTTTCTAAATTCCATTATATGCGTTAGTATACTGTATTGGTCTTTATCTTTCTGGCTTACTTCACTCTGTATAATGGGCTCCAGTTTCATCCATCTCATTAGAACTGATTCCTGTCACTTTAATTATGAAAAGCATTAACTATTCTAACTTCAATTGCAATTTTTAAAAATTTTGAACCTATATATATAAAAATATATTGAATCAACTTTTATATTGTTTAGGCTGATTTGAAAAAAATAGAGAGCAGTAATATAAATAGGTCATATTACTATCTGAATCATCAGGAATAAATAACCACAGTTTAAATTCAATAGGAAAAACAACTGCCTCCAACTGCCAGTAGATGCTGTAATCCCACAGTGAGAGCCAAAACAAAAATTCGTTTTTCAAAATTATACTGTAGTTGGAAGAATGTAGTTCACGTATGTAGTCCCACATACGTGAACTCGCCGTGTGCTGCGCTGTGCTTAGTCACTCAGTTGTGTCCAACTCTGCGATCCCACAGAATGCAGCCCTCCAGGCTCCTCTGTCCATGGGCTTCTCCAGGCAAGAATGCTGGAGTGGGCTGCCATGCCCTTCTGCGGGGGATCTCTCCAACCCAGGGATCAAACAGGGGTCTCCTGCACTGCAGGCGGAATCTTTACAGCTGAGCCACCAGGGAAGCCCAAACTCACCGTGCTCCACTTCAATTTCTTGACCATTAGTTTAATTCCCGGAAGTATTAATAGATTATTTTTAGTGAAATTTGGGAACAAAGACCTAAATTTTCATTCCCTACTTCACTTCAATCCTCTGTGAGTGTTTTAGCAAATCACTTCTATTTCCTTTTTACACTCCTCATCTATAGTATAGGACTAACATTTGCCAATAACCTTAAGAGTGAGGAAAAAAAATAATCATATATTGAGGTTCTAGGAAACAAATCACTGAATATAAGTGCAAAATGTAATTCTCCTGAAAGTTTTCCCTGTTGCAGTATTGGTAAAGTACGTATTTCAAACATAAATGTTGAAAAAGATCATTCTCACGATTAACATTAATAAATATTTATTGAGGTGCCTATTGGGTATTTGGCAACGTACTAGTCAGTGATCTAGTGATTTGATCAGACATCAAATCTGAAATAGATTCACATTGCAAAGAAATATATATTCTAAATTAGATTTCCGGAATGTGAGACTGGGTCCTCCTCTGGGAAAAAAAATAATTCGAACACATGGGAAGCACATGGCTGCATAAGAGCTGAGCACACGTCTCAATGGCTGAGCTAAACCACTTCCTCAGATGCCAGGCTTACAAACATCACTTTCAGATTTCTTCTATAAAGAGGTACAACCACAATCCCCAGGAGACCTGAAGGAGCACGTCCCCTGAAGCCTAGGACTTCCTTCTCCAAAAACTATGAACCACATCAGCTCTTCTCCACAGCCCTCTAAGCAGGGTGGCCCAAAGGAATCTCCATTTTAATAAAACCAAAAGCCTTCCCACAGAGTATCCTCTACTTAGAAATCCAGACTTGGCTTCTTAGATTAGGGATTCTTTTTAATCAATTTGTAGAGCTTTAGTCAAGACAGGAAACAACACGTTGCAGAGTAATTAAGCCAAAAACTCTGTGTCAAAGGTTCAAAAGCCCATTCTACCTTTGACTCACCCTAAGACCTACGAAGGTGACTTCACTTCTCTGGAACTCTTTTTTCCCATCTAGAAAATGGACAGATGAATGCTAACCTGCTTTGATCGGAGGATGGTTACATGAGGGAAAAATGCATTTGTAAAGGTCTTTGGAAAATACAAAGAACTATAGAAAGGTTAGATAATACAGGTTTTGTCTAAGCAAAACTGAAACGGCTACTTCTCTTCATTTTTACCCTCTGTTGAACTCACCTTTCTTTTCAGGCTACAAAAGAAGGAACCTTGTATTTCCTCCCTAAGGAAGTTTTTTTTTAACAGTTTTTAAATGTCTTTTATATTCATGTTTTGAGTTCTCCGGGAATAGGCTTTTTTTCCTCCAGCATTATATATCCAACCAAGATAATGAGGAATTCAGAAGAACCACCTGTTTATGAAAACATTCACAGACTGGGCCGATGCCCCACAAAGATGAGTCCAATCCATAAGCAACTAGAGAAACCTTCCTCTTTCTACACAAACAGCTGGGTCTCTCATCTTGTAGCACAGGCTTAAGACTCAACAACACTTTATCACATTCTCATGGAAGAGGAATACCTCTCCCAAGGGATCTGAATTTTGAATAAGCTGAACTTCTCACCAACTTAGGAGCTTCTCCATTTCTGCTTTATTTCCTAAAAATAATTCATTTACTTCTATTTTACAGTTTACAAAAAGCCCTGGTGGCTCAGATAGTAAAGCATCTGCCTGCAATACAGGAGACACAGATTCGATCCCTGGGTGGGGAAGATCCCCTGGAGAAGAGAATGTCAACCCAGTATTCTTGCCTGGGAAATTTCATGGACAGAAAAGCCTCATGGGCTACAGTCCATGTGGTCACAAAGAGTCGGACAAAACTGAATGACTAACATTTTCACACTTTCACTTTTCTGTATATTTTAGCACATGTACAACCAAAGTATATGGTAGAGGAGTACTACTTTAATGAATTCACACATATGTATGAAATGATCTGTCTAACCAAGTAATGAATGGATAGCCTCAGGACCAAGTAACAAAAGAGATAAATGTTCTACCCTACCCCCAAATTTTAAACCCAAAGTATTTCGTGTTTCTGATGGCAAAGAAAAGAAAACCAATCAAGGTATTTTTAATGTCTTACTTCACCCATCTTGAAACAAGCTAAATCATAAAATAGAAAAATAAGACATAATTTTGAGTTCTAGAAAGACATATCCCCTTTAACCCATCCATAAATACTTGACAAATGATTGACAGCAATTATTTTTCACATGGGAGCACCTTTTTTAAAAAGCAAAAAAAAAAAAAAGCACTACATGTATGGCCGCACGTTACAGTTAGACAGAATCTTAGAATTCTTAGTTTTCACATACATTATTTAATTGAACCTCACAACAACCCTGTGGTGTTAGTATCCCCGTTTTCCAGATGAGCAAAGTGGAATTCAGAGGAGCTGAAGGACAAGGCCTGTGTGCTTGGTGGTAAGTGATAGAAGTCAAACCTAGGACTGGACTTTTTATACTGAACAGTGCTGCTTGCCTTGGTTATTTTAGGTAGAGTAGAAAATAAGACTGAAAAGGTAAGGAGGGACCAGATTGTGGAGGGTCTCGAATGCCAGACAATGCCAAATCACTCAAGGATCACTGTTGTTTTGGGCTGGGGTGGGAGTGTCTTTTTTTGGTTTGTGTTTTAAATTAGAGGTGAGCTTCAAGAAGAGTAACCTGGCAGATGTATACATAATAGATTAAAGGCAAGAGAGTGCATCATTCTGGGTGCACTCAGGAGACAGAAACCACACAGTAATTTGCAGAAGCTTAGCTTTAGAAAATTATTTAGCTGTGATAGAGGAAGGCACATCCCTTGAACAGTACACAAGGAAGAAGAAATCTGGGTGGATGGTCTCCTCCTCAAGGCATGGGTAAAGATCTCACTGAAGCAGCTATGGTTGCAGACCACTGCATAGTGGAGATGCTTCCTGGTCTAACGGCTAGAGTTGGCCCACAGTGACAGGAGAGCAAGATAACCCTCCAGGGAGTAGGTGAACAGAGGCTCTTTGAGTGAGCACAGAGAAGGAAGCAGAGCACCCCTGCTGGTATGAAGCCTGGGGCACAGGCGTCCATGCGGGACCATCATCGGGAACCTTCTGAGCACACGCAAGGCTGGTGGGCACACGAAGAAGAAATCAGGCTGCCACTGCCAGCATGACACTTGGGTATGCCAATGTCACCCTGGGAGGGCTGAAGCAAGGTTCAGGACAGACCTGTCACCAATGGGCTGCCCGTTCTGGGGCACATCCCAGGGGCAGCACCAGGAGATGCCCCCAGCGCACACACACACACACACACAGGACAGACCTGTCACCAATGGGCTGCCCGTTCTGGGGCACATCCCAGGGACAGCACCAGGAGATGCCCCCAGCGCACACACACACACACAGGACAGACCTCTCACCAATGGGCTGCCCGTTCTGGGGCACATCCCAGGGGCAGCACCAGGAGATGCCCCCAGCGCACACACACACACACACACACAGGACAGACCTGTCACCAATGGACTGCCCGTTCTGGGGCACATCCCAGGGGCAGCACCAGGAGATGCCCCCCAGCACACACACACACACACACACACACACACACACACACACAAGCACCAGGAGATGCCCCCGAGCATACACACACACACACACAAGCACCAGGAGATGCCCCCCAGCACACACACACACACACACACACACACACACACACACACCCCACTGAGAGACCCCAAAGCAGGAGCCAGGAAAAGCAAAACGCAGCAGATGGAGCAGGTTGAGAAGCCCTCACCTTCAGGCAGTGTCCCTCCAGCAACCTCTGCTGACAAAGCTTCACACTGCTCGCTGTGACAGAGAAATGCTCAGAGTCCAGTCCGTTACCCCAGACAGGTATGTGGAGCTGAAAGTCATCAATTGATGACTGGGACACAGAGCTTGGGAGTCCTCTTCCCCTCCCAGAGTAACAAGAGAAACTGCCACTGATTGAAACTGATTTGGTAAGCGCCTACAACCATTTTCCAGGCTGAGTTCTTGTAACTGTGATCTTCAATTCCTTAAAAATACTCTCCTGCTTATCACTCTAAAGTAAAATTCTAGCTCTTCAAAACCTTTCTTTTTCTTTCATTTTTGGGAGAAGGCAATTAGAAAAAAGGAAAGGGAAAGATGGCATCGGGGGGAGGCGGGACAGGTAGACATTCATTTCAGCATCCTGCCATGAACAACCAAAGCTGACCATGGCAATAAGATCAATTTGAAAACAACTGGTATTTCAGTTAAAAACTTCTCTATCCATCACTGGCAGATCCACTTGCCCACTTGACAAACACTTCTTGCTTAAAGCAGGGGGATCAAAGACCTTTTCCCATTGATCTCTTCAAGCTAGTCACACCCATTCAGGCATGAAAGAGACCAAAGGGAAAGGGGGAATTAAGCTGGATAGTATTTATTAAACAAACATTGCAAAAAGTATGTTCTTGCTCAGAGGTTTGTAAATAAGGGAATATCTAGTACAAGCTTCTCCACCCATAATGTATGTAAGTGGATTTCTGTAAGTTCTTTAATGTTTAGTGCTTTTAAAGTCTCTAATGAAGGAGGAAAGCCCAAGGAGGGGAAAAAACAAAACAAAATAATAGAAAACCCTGAGTTCTTCCATCTATATTGAAAACGTTAAAAAAAAAAAAAAAAGTGCTGCCTTTTTTACAAGACATCAAACAGTTAACTTCTCTTTTTAATTGTGTAACAGTGATTCATCTTTTACTCTAAGAGCACCTCTCAAATATTCTACATGTATTAACTAAGAATAAAAATCATATTCAATGACATACTCCATTTGATATTGTTGATCATTCACCTCTTCTAGTGGCTTCCATAATACAATACTCTTCTAATTTTCCTCCTACCTCCCCATAGAGCATAAGAATTTCTCATAAGGTTTTTGCTACAGGCCTCTTTCCTCTTCCTACTCATCAGGGATCAATTGAATGGTTTCAACTACTACCTACATGAAACTGACATGTTCCTGCAGCCTAGACCTGTTTTCTAAGCAACACACTGATATACCCAACTGTCTCTAAACACAATATGAATGCCTCTCAGGCACCTCGAAAGCAGCATGTATAAAACTAAAGTCATCACCTTGCCCATAAACTTTTCTTGCTCCTTTATTCTTTATCTTTGTGAAAGGCACCACCATATACCCAGTTACCCAAACCAGAAACTTAGAAGCTATTCTCAATTCCTCCTTCCTTATCAATTCCCACAAGAAATTCTACTTCCCAAATATTTCTGAAATCCACCCATCTCTACTTCCTCCAGCAACTTCCCTAACCCATAGCACTATCGTCTGGCGCCCTCTTGGTAAAGATCTTTCCATTCAACCCATTCTCCACACAGCGGCCACAGACATACATTAGAAATCACACCACATGATTTGTTGCTATTGTTCAGTCAGTAAGTCATGTGTGACTCCTTGCAACCCCATGGACTGCAGCACGCCGGGATTCCCTGTCCTTCACTATTTCCCAGCGTTTGCTCAAACTCATGTCCACTGAGTCAGTGATGCCATCCAACCATCTCATCCTCTGCTGCCCTCTTCTCCTTTTGCCTTCAATCCTTCCCAGCACCAGGGTCTTTGCCAATGAGTCAGCTCTTAACATCACATGATAAAAAGGGCTTCACTCTTCAGATGAAGTCTAAACTTCACATGACTTTAAAAGTCCTTATCTTGCCCAGTCTACCTCTCCACACTCATCTTTTATTATTTTTTTTTAAGTTGCCATATAGCATTCCATTACATGATTGCACCAGTTTGGTTATCCATTCATTTGTTTTTTCCAAAATGCTTGTTTCCAGTTTGGAGTTATTAGAAATAAAGCTGCTATTAATATTTACCTACAAGCCTTTGTCTGAACACTTACTTTCATTTTCCCAAGGCAAAGACCTCCAAGTAGGCTTGCTGGATCATACAGTAAGTGTATGTTTAACTTTATAAGAAACTGTCAAGTTGCTTCCCAAAGTGGCTTTTCATTTTGCGTTTTCACCAGTGTATGACAGCCCTAGTTGCTCTGTCTTCTTGTCAACACTGTGAACCACCAGTCATTTACATTTCAGCCTCCCAAGCGGGTGTGCAGTGGTTTCACATGGTTTTGAAATTCTACTGCCACTTTGAAATTCTAGTGGTTTTGATTTGCATCTCTCTAATGTTCATTGGAAGGACTGATGCTGAAGCTGAAACTCCAATACTATGGCCACCTCATGTGAAGAGTTGACTCATTGGAAAAGACCCTGATGCTGGGAGGGGTTGGGGGCAGGAGGAGAAGGGGACGACAGAGGATGAGATGGCTGGATGGCATCAGCGACTCGATGGACATGAGTTTGAGTAAACTCCGGGAGTTGGTGATGGACAGGGAGGCCTGGTGTGCTGTGATTCATGGGGTCGCAAAGAGTCGGACATGACTGAGCGACTGAACTGAACTGAATGAGGATGTTGAGTGTCTTTTCATATATTTCCTTGCCATTTTTATATCTTCTTTAGTAAAGTACCTATTGATTTCTTTTGCCCATTTTGTACTGGTTTCTTTGACATCTTATTAATGAGTTGTAAGTTTCTCTATATATTCTGATTCAAGTCCTTTATTAAATATGTTTTGAAAATATTTTTTCCCAGTCCAAGGCTTCCCTTTTCATTTTTTTAATAGCATCTTTTGAAAAACAAAAGATTTCAATGTTGATGTGGTCCAATTTATCCATTTTTCCTTTATATCACAGTCTATTCCCCCAGACACTGACTGAGGGCCAGTAACAACTTAAGGCATTTTCAAGCAGGACACTTAGGACATTACCAATTGCACATCCCCTATGAGTATCCCTCAAGCGTATCCCTATGAGTATCCCTATGAGTAAAAGTAACAGTATAATCCCATTGTCCCACAGACTTCTACTGCCTTTTCTTTATCAGAGCAAACCCCTTAGACAACAGTCCAAACTGGACCTGAGTCAATTACTCTCTTTTGGATACTATATTTTGACTTTTGGCCACAAGTTTTGGGTTTTCAAGCCTGACCTTCAGCTCTGACCATGCCCAGAAACAGTTTCGTCCCCTACCCCAGTATGTCTCTTTCCAAGTTACTGAATAATTCAACAGATATTTGAGTCTTTAATATGTGTCAGACACTATGTTAGTCATTAGGAGTCCTAAATCTGGGCAGAGGGAGATTTTGAGTTTGATTTTGGAGTTTGTTCTTGATGGAAATGGTAGCAACATTCCACAGCAGTTGGAAATGTAGACCTAGAACTTGAGAAATAGAGTATATGAGCATGCCAAGAGAGTAGAAGAGAGAGAGAGAGAAAACAAAAAGCTAAGCCTTGGTTAATAACCAAACTAAAGAATATAGAAAAGATAGTGCAATTTTAGAAAAGGAGAAGAAAGAGGAGGAGAAAGAAGAGTAAGGAGAAAGAAAAGAAACAGAGGAAGGAGAAGTATATAAAAGAAGATCCAGGACAATGCAGTGTCATAAAATACATCAAAGCAGAGAATTTCAAGAAGGGATGAGAAGAGGGAATTCAACAATGTCAAAAGCTGGGGATGCAGGGCATTAAACAATGTCAGAAACTGCAACAACATGAAAGAAAATAAGAAATGAAAAATCATATCTGGAGATAAGTGAATGAGAATGAACAAATATTTTAAGACTCAAAAGCAAAGTACAGTAAAAATAACAGTTTTAATTTACAATTTTGAAACATTTAACAAAGTTTGCAAAACATCTCTCAGGCCAAGTGTCAACAGAGTGAAGCAGATGGAAAAGAAAGTGACCAGAAGTTAGCCAGCCAGCCAGTTTGGGGACCTCAAGAAGAAAGGCATGTAGCAGGGGGAAAAAACACTAGTTTTCTGAAAATTCCCACTATTGCTTATGCAAAGTACAACACTTCTTAAAAGTTAGAAAACATTTTCAATATGCTTCATTTTGCAGATTTGGAAATAGTACCCTAGAGAGGATTCAGTTTGAAGGAAAAAGAGCCAAAAAAGGAAAAAAACAAAACTGGATTGCTTAAGTAGCCAAGATCTTTCTTTGATGGTACTCAATGGGTGTTCTCTGAATTTACAATAAGGGGCTTCTAATTGATAAAGCTTTGATAGCACAAAAGGTCACCGTGGATTACTCAGCCCTGCTTTGCAACATACCGTGATCTTCACAAACACAAGCAATTAACCGCAATAAATGATGGCATGAGTCACCCCTTTCAAACAGGACAACATCCTAAAGCTCCTTACTTGCAGTAAACAGAGTAGGAACTGGCCTTTGTTGTAAACACTTTTCATTCCATAGTTCAATTCACCTCTGAAGCTTGCCTGCTATTTTTTCCCATTTAACACAAATAACTTTACATGGGATCTATTTCTCCAGATGATAAGAAACCACATTTTTAAATAAAATCTCTGTATCATAAGCAATGTAAGTATGAACCTGCCACTTTTTATTTTTTGGCTGCACCAGATCTTAGTGGCAGCATGCAGTATCTTATAGTTGTGGTCTGTGGATGCAGTTTCCCAACCAGGGATCAAACTCGGGGTCCCTGCATGAGAATGTGGAGTCTTAGCCACTGAACCATCAGGGAAGTCCCTGAACCTGCCATTTAAAAAAAAATCTCTTTAATTAAATTATAGCTTCTTATAACCAAGAATACTTTATTGTCCTAATGATTTATTATTTTAATTCAGTCCAACTGGCGAGAAAGGATTAGGTACCATTCTGTTGTAACATGTCACATTCCCATTCCAATTTTGTTTGCAATAAATGTGCTACAGTTCTTCCACTGGCAGTCAAGGAAACTTCATACAAAAGCAGCATTTACTTGCAGTTACAACAGAGCCAAGCAATACAGACGCTATTTGACAGTCTGGGGTATCTGTTTTCCAGCATTCATCTGGAGCTGTTATGGGAACCATTAAAATTATTTTTTTAGTTTTTAAAGGCCCAAGACATGTTAATTTGTCCTGATGGATGGTAAAATACGTTCATGTAAAAGAAAAACAAGTATTACACAAAACATGACTAAACTGGTCAACCGCCTCTCCTTACCTTTCTTTCGACTCCACGAATTTAATTCATTCTCCATGGAAAATGGCAACCAATAAAAAAATAAAACCCCCATTTTTATTTACTTTTTACTGAGTGATATTCATACTCGTTATCACAATGAACAATGCCATTTTTGATCCAAAATAAGATTGAAACTTTTACTTTCACACAAAAGTAAACACAGATGGTCTGATAATGGTAGAGAACTTTGTACAAACTGCCTCCTTTAAAAGGCCCATTTAATGCCACATTTCATTAAGTATGGCCTGTCCTAAATCAGACAAGCACTCTGACAAGAAGCCAATCTTTACCTTTATTTAAAATCAGGGTGTGTGGCTTATCTGTCAGTATAAAAGACATTACCTTCTTTGCACAGGGGTAGACGTTAAAGCTGGGGAGCAGGATGGGCCTTTTAACCTAATCAGGCCAATCCAATTTACAGATTATATCCAAAGGTTCTTTGGTCGCTCATTTTACCATAGAAAGAATGTTATACTCACTGGTCAGGTCTCTCAGGAATCCTGAATAACCCACGACATAGCTGTGCTAACAGTTTAATAGTACCAAATGCACCTGTGCTAAATAGTACCACAGACCTGTGCACAGAGTTTTTATGAGAAATTCCATTGGGACTTCCCTGGTAGCACAGTCTAAGTCGGAACCTGCCTGCTAATGCAGGGGACATGAGTTCAATCCCTGGTCTGGGAAGATCTCACAGGCTGCAGAGCAGCTGAGTCTGTGTACCACAACCACTGAACCTGTGTGCCTCAGAGCCTGTGCTCCATGGCAAGAGAAGCAATCACAATGAGAAGGCCTACAAGGTGAGAAAGAGGAGCCCCTGCTCGCCACAACTAGAGAAGGCCTATGCAAAAGCAAGGATGACCCGGAGAAGCCAAACATAAATAGATAAATAACAACATTTTAAAAAAAGAAAATTCACTGAGAGCTCCAAGTTTTTACACCTGTGACACAGCTTCCCAGTAACACCCTCTTCAGTTCTTCTAGCATACTCCCTCCCTGTTAAGCAACAGGAGTTGGACTTCCTTGCCCTGAATACAAGACACCAGTGTTGGCTGGGAAAGGCTGAGGGCAGGAGGAGAAGGGGGCAACAGAGGATGAGATGGTTGGCTAGCATCACTGACTCAATGGACATGAGTTTGAGCAAACTCCAGGAGATAGTGAGGGACAGGGAAGCCTAGCATGCTGCAGTCTGTGGGGTCGCAAAGAGTCGGACACAGTGACTGAACAACAACAACGACGTTGGCCACCATTATTTGGAGCAACCCTAGTAGAAGGATCACATATGGTAGGTGAAGACAGAGACTGGGATCAAGGGGTGAAGGTGTGGGATAGTGTCTAATAGATTAAGGCTAGACAGAAGTCTCTTGCCAGCATACACTTCAGGCCACATTCCTGATCTAACTTGTGAACCATCATGCTTTTCTTTCTGAGAAGTATTCTGTCTGATTCACCTTCAATTGCTATTACCTGTTGCTTCTATCGAGGTTTCTCTCTTCCACCTAAGTCTACTGCACTGCAAAATAGCAGTCTCGGCTTTTCTCCTTTGTTCCTGTGTGTCCTTTTGAAGTTTCCTAAAGATGGTTATAGCTGTTAACAAAGGAAGTCAGGAAATAAAAGAGCGCTCCTGAATTTCCTTTCCACATCCTTTTTGTTGTTAACTTAGACTACCCTGAGAAAGACAGAAGTACACCTGGGTGAGAACAGCAGATCTGGGGACGAAACAAGGCATGAGTTTGTTCCACAACGTTCATGGGCAAGCTAGGTTACAATAAATGGGGATGTGCTGTGTAGGGAAAAAACCCAGCTCAGCCTCCTAGCAGCGAGAGGCAGCAAGATATTCCAGTTCACGTTTGAGAGACGGCCTTCACGCCCTCAACACCCCCGGTGCAACCCTGAGGACAGGGTAAATCTCTTCTTCTGACCCTCAGTTCATCATGCTCACACATGATGTTCCACGCTCAAGCCCACCAGTCCAAAGACAGGCCACACCACTCACTGTGTCAGGGATCTATTAAGTCAACTTCCGAGACAATTATAAGTACTCCCCGTCCACAGCATCAACAAGTCCCAGCTCAACTTCCCATCAGATCTCACTTCAAGTGTAAAGTATATAGGTTCCATCTATTCGTAAAGATGTCACCTAGATTGGCACCCTACCCCAATCTCTAAAAGCTAATCCCACTCTTGCCAGTTCTGGACCCCTAGTTCTCCTCAGCAAACACTCAAACTTCATGTTCCCATTGCTACTCTCCTCCTATGTTTGTATTCCCAAAACAAAAACTTGGGTGGTGGGGTTTTATTCTAGGTATCAAGAAACTCCTACTTTTATCCATGTTCTTCTTTTCAGACCTTCCATGATAAGGGCTATTTACAACATCCTGAAGCTAGGAAGCCCAGATTCAGTACATACCAACTTCTGGGGATTGTGTAAAAAATTTTTAATTATGTCAATAAATTATCCTGCCAAATATATTTCAGAGGAACTCCAAGACTCAGGTTTTTCTGTGGGGTTTTCTTTATGATAAGTTGGCTATAGACCAAGATAGAGACATAAGTGCTACAGTGAGAAGGTCCAACATCCATATAACTGGAATCCGAGAACAGGAGACAACGAATAGGGCAGAAAAAAAAGTCTGATTATTTTCCAAGACTGAAAAATACATCAAGATATAGAATTAACAATGCTATAAATTCTAAGCAGGACTAGAAAAAGATGACTACACTCAGGCACATCAACCAGAAATCACTAATTTTTTAGGTGTGATGGTTTTGCGATGATTCAATAGATAAATTCAACAGATAAACTGGATGCAGTCTCAGAAACAATGGACTGATCAACATTCAGAAAACTAAGATCATGGCATCTGGTCCCATCGCTTCACGGCAAACAGATGGGGAAACAGTGGAAACAGTGGCTGACTTTATTTTTGGGGGCTCCAAAATAACTGCAGATGGTGACTGCAGCCATGAAATTAAAAGATGCTTACTCTTTGGAAGGAAGGTTATAACCAACCTAGATAGCATATTAAAAAGCAGAGATATTATTTTGTCAACAAAGGTCCATCTAGTCAAGGCTATAGTTTTTCCAGTGGTCATGTATGGATGTGAGAGTTGGACTATAAAGAAAGCTGAGTACTGAAGAATTGATGCTTTTGAACTGTGGTGTTGGAGAAGACTCTTGAGAGTCCCTTGGGCTGCAAGGAGATCCAACCAGTCCATCCTAAAGGAGACCAGTCCTGGGTGTTCATTGGGAGAACTAATGTTGAAGCTGAAACTCCAATACTTTGGCCACCTCATGCGAAGAGTTGACTCATTGGAAAAGACCCTGATGCTGGGAGGGATTGCAGGCAGGAGGAGAAGGGGACGACAGAGGATGAGATGGTTGGATGGCATCACAGACTTAATGGACATGGGTTTGGGTAGAGTCTGGGAGTTGGTGATGGACAAGGAGGCCTGGTGTGCTGCGATTCATGGGGTCACAAAGAGTCGGACACGACTGAGCTACTGAACTGGAACTCCGTTCATTTCCAAGGCAAACCACTCAATATCATGGTAATCCAAGTCTATGCCCTGACCAGTAATGCTGAAGAAGGTGAAGTTGAACAGTTCTATAAAGACCTACAAGACCTTTTAGAACTACCACCCCAAAAAGATGTCCTTTTCATTATAGGGGAATGGAATGCAAAAGTAGGAAGTCAAGAAACACCCGGAGTAACAGGCAAATTTGGCCTTGGAGTACAGAATGAAGCAGGGCAAAGGCTAATAGAGTTTCGCTAAGAGAATGCACTGGTCATAGCAAACACTCTCTTCCAACAACACAAGAGAAGACTCTACACATGGACATCACCAGATGGTCAACACTGAAATCAGATTGATTATATTCTTTGCAGCCAAAGATGGAGAAGCTCTATACAGTCAGCAAAAACAAGACCGGCAGCTGACTGTGGTTCAGATAATGAACTCCTTATTGCCAAATTCAGACTTAAATTGAAGAAGTAGAGAAAACCACTAGACTGTTCAGGTATGTCCTAAATAAATCCCTTAAGTTTATAGAGCAGAAGTGAGAAGTAGACTTAAGAGACTACACCTGATAGACAAAGTGTCTGATGAACTATAGATGAAGGTTTGTGACATTGTATAGGAGACAGGGAGTAAGACCATCCCCAAGAAAAAGAAATGCAAAAAAGCAAAATGGCTGCCTGAGGAGGCCTTACAAATAGCTGTGAAAAGAAGAGAAGTGAAAAGCAAAGGAGAAAAGGAAAGATATATCCATTTGAATGCAGAGTTCCAAAGAATAGCAAGGAGAGATGAGAAAACCTTCCTCAATGATCAGTGCAAAGAAACAGAGGAAAACAATAGAATGGGAAAGACTAGAGATCCCTTTAAGAAAATTAGAGATACCAAGGGAACATTTCATGCAATGATGGGCTTAATAAAGGACAGAAATGGTAGGGACCTAACAGAAGCAGAAGATATTAAGAGGTGGCAAGAATACACAGAAGAACTATACAAAAAAAGATCTTCACAACCCAGATAATCATGATGGTGTGATCACTCACCTAGAACCAGACATCCTAGAATGTGAAGTCAAGTGGGCCTTAGGAAGCATCACTATGAACAAACCTAGTGGAGGTGATGGAATTCCAGTTGAGCTATTTCAAATCCTGAAAGATGATGCTGTGAAAGTGCTGCACTCAATATGCCAGCAAATTTGGAAAACTCAGCAGTGGCCACAGGACTGGAAAAGGTCAGTTTTCATTCCAATCCCAAAGAAAGGCAATGCCAAAGAATGCTCAAACTACCACACAATTGCACTCATCTCACATGCTAGCACAATAATGCTCAAAACTATCCAAGCCAAGCTTTAACAGTACATGAACCTTGAACTTCCAGATGTTCAAGCTGGATTTAGGAAAGGCAGAGGAACTAGTGATCAAATTGCCAACATCCATTGGATTATCAAAAAAGCAAGAGAGTTCCAGAAAAACATCTATTTCTGCTTTATTGACTATGCCAAAGCCTTTGATTTTGTGGATCACAATAAACTGTGGAAAATTCAGAAAGAGATGGGAATACCAGACCACCTCACCTGCCTCTTGAGAAACCTGTATGCAGGTCAGGAAGCAACAGTTACAACTGGACATGGAACAACAGGCTGGTTCCAAATAGGAAAAGGAGTACGTCAAGGCTGTATATTGTCACCCTGCTTATTTAACTTATATGCAGAGTACATCATGAGAAACGCTGGACTGGATGAAGCACAAGCTGGAATCAAGATTGCCGGGAGAAATATCAATAACCTCAGATATGCAGATGACACCACCCTTATGGCAGAAAGTGAAGAGGAACTAAAGAGCCTCTTGATGAAAGTGAAAGAGGAGACTGAAAAAGTTGGCTTAAAACTCAACATTCAGAAAACTAAGATCATGGCATCTGGTCCCAGCACTTCATGGCAAATAGATGGGGAAACAGTGGAAACAGTGGCTGACTTTATTCTGGGGGGGCTCCAAAATCACAGCAGATGGTGTCTGCATCCATTAAATTAAAAGACGCTTACTCCTTAGAAGGCAAGTTATGACCAACCTAGACAGCATATTAAAAAGCAGAGACATTACTTCGCCAACAATGGTCCGTCTAGTGAAGGCTAAGGTTTTTCTAGTAGTCATGCATGGATGTGAGAGCTGGACTATAAGGAAAGCTGAGCAACAAAGAATTGTTGCTTTTGAACGGGAGTGTTGAAGACTCTTGAGAGTCCCTTACACTGCAAGGAAAGCCAACTAGTCTATCCTAAAGGAGATCAGTCCTGAGTGTTCATTGGAAGGACTGATGCTGAAGCTGAAACTCCAATACTTTGGCCACCTGATGGGAAGAGCTGACTCATCTGAAAAGACCCTGATACTGGGAAAGATTGAGGGCAGGAGCAGAAGGGGATGACAGAGTATGAGATGGTTGGATGGCATCACAGACTCAATGGACATGGGTTTGGGTAGACTCTGGAAGTTGGTGATGGACAGGGAGGCCTGGCATGCTGCAGTCCATGGGGTCACAGAGAGTCAGACACGGCTGAGCAACTGAATTTAACTGAGCCAAACAGATAAATTTAAAGTTTTAGTAATCCTTACCTTTTGGACATACATACTCAGATTTATGTCTGAAATTATATTACATCAATATAATTAAGGAATGCAGAAGTAGGTAGAGATAAAGATTAAATAGGAATAAATTGCTAATCTTATCATGATTATGTTAATTGTTGAAGTTGAAAAATGGATAAATCAATATATAAATTGAAGTGAAGGAGAAATCCACTTGATTTTGTTTTTATTTTAATTGCAGTAAAATATCATTTACCTTCTTAACTATTTTTATTTTTTTATTTTTACACTATTTTTTTTTTTTTTTTGGCTATAATGCATGGTTTGAGGGATCTTAGTTCCCTAACCAGGTACTGAACCCACTCCCTCAGCAGCAAAAGCATGGAGCCCTAACCACTGGGCCATCAAGGAACTCCCCCCCTTGAACATTTTTAAGTGTATAGTTCAGTAATGTGAGGTATATTCACATTGTTGTGCAGTAGCTCTCTAGACCTTTTTCATCTTACAAACTGAAATTTTATACCCCTAAACAACACCGCCTCACTTCCCTCCAAGTCCCTGAAAACTACAATTCTACTTTGTGTTTTATAATTCTGACTTTTTTGATACCTCATAAAAGTGGAATCATACAATATTTCTCTTTTTGTGACTGACTTATTTCACTTACCATAACATTCTCAAGGTTCATCCATGTTGTAGCATGACAGGATTTCCTTTCTTCTTAAAGTTGAATAGTACTCCATTGTATACCTACGCCACATTTTGTTTATCCAATACTCTGTCAGTAGATACTTAGGTTGCTTCCCACCTCTTGGCTACTATGAATACTGTTGCTATAATTACAGGTGTGCAAGTTCTTCTTCAAGGTCCTGCTTTCAATTCTTTTGGATGTATAACCAGAAGCAGAACTGCTTGATCATATGGAAACTTAATTTTTAATTGTAGAGGAATTGCCATACTGTTTTCCATAGCAGGTGTACCATTTTGATTTGCATTTCTCTAAGGATTAGTAATGGAGAAGGCAATGGCAACCCACTCCAGTACTCTTGCTTGGAAAATCCCATGGACGGAGGAGCCTGGTAGGCTGCAGTCCATCGGGTCGCTACAAGTCGGACATGACTGAGCGACTTCACTTTCACTTTTCACTTTCACACATTGGAGAAGGAAATGGCAACCCACTCCAGAGTTCTTGCCTTGAGAATCCCAGGGACGGGGGAGCCTGGTGGGCTGCCGTCTATGGGGTCACACAGGGTCGGACACTACTGAAGTGACTTAGCAGCAGCAAGGATTAGTAAAGCCATCTTGTTTTCTAAAATAGACCCAAATTTATGTCGGAGAGTGTTTTGCCTATGTTCTCCTCTAGGAGTTTTATAGTTTCTGGTCTTACATTTAGATCTTTAATCCATTTTGAGTTTATTTTTGTGTATGGTGTTAGAAAGTGTTCTAGTTTCATTCTTTTACAAGTGGTTGACCAGTTTTCCCAGCACCACTTGTTAAAGAGGTTGTCTTTTTTCTATTGTATATCCTTGCCTCCTTTGTCAAAGATAAGGTGTCCATAGGTTCGTGGATTTATCTCTGGGCTTTCTATTCTGTTCCATTGATCTATATTTCTGTCTTTGTGCCAGTACCATACTGTCTTGATGAGATCCTCTATGACCCACCTCCCAGAATACTGGAAATAAAAGCAAAAATAAACAAATGGGACCTAATGAAACTTAAAAGCTTTTGCACTACAAAGGAAACTATAAGTAAGGTGAAAAGACAGCCCTCAGATTGGGAGAAAATAATAGCAGATGAAGAAACAGACAAAGGATTAATCTCAAAAATATACAAGCAACTCCTGCAGCTCAATTCCAGAAAAATAAATGACCCAATCAAAAAATGGGCCAAAGAACTAAACAGACATTTCTCCAAAGAAGACATACAGGTGGCTAACAAACACATGAAAAGATGCTCAACATCACTCATTATTAGAGAAATGCAAATCAAAACCACAATGAGGTACCATTACACGCCATTCAGGATGGCTGCTATCCAAAAGTCTACAAGCAATAAATGCTGGAGAGGGTGTGGAGAAAACGGAACCCTCTTACACTGTTGGTGGGAATGCAAACTAGTACAGCCGCTATGGAAAACAGTGTGGAGATTTCTTAAAAAACTGGAAATAGAACTGCCATATGACCCAGCAATCCCACTTCTGGGCATACACACTGAGGAAACCGGATCTGAAAGAGACACGTGCACCCCAATGTTCATCGCAGCACTGTTTATAATAGCCAGGACATGGAAGCAACCTAGATGCCCATCAGCAGATGAATGGATAAGGAAGCTGTGGTACATATACACCATGGAATATTACTCAGCCATTAAAAAGAATTCATTTGAACCAGTCCTAATGAGATGGATGAAGCTGGAGCCCATTATACAGAGTGAAGTAAGCCAGAAAGATAAAGAACATTACAGCATACTGACACATGTATATGGAATTTAGAAAGGTGATAACGATAACCCTATATGCAGAACAGAAAAAGAGACACAGAAATACAGAACAGACTTTTGAACTTTGTGGGAGAATGTGAGGGTGGGATATTTCAAAAGAACAGCATGTATACTATCTATGGTGAAACAGATCACCAGCCCAGGTGGGATGCACGAGACAAGTGCTCCGGCCTGGTGCACTGGGAAGAACCAGAGGAATCGGGTGGAGAGGGAGGTGGGAGGGGGGATCGGGATTGGGAATACATGTAAATCCATGGCTGATTCATATTAATGTATGACAAAACCCACTGGAAAAAAAAATAATAATAATAAAAATTTAAAAAAAATAATAAAATAAAATAAAATAGACCCAAATGACTTATGGGAGTTGCTCAGCTAGGTGAATCTGGAAGCATGAGGGACATGGTTAGGTCAATACTATAGTTACTATACTATACTATGCTATATATACTATAGCCTCATCTACTGCTTAGAGTCCTGTTGATACATATGTGTTTACATGACACAAAATGAATGGATCTGGTTCTAATCTTGGTTGTTCAGATTAAATGGAGTAGCTGAGAGTGACATATTCTCAGGGGAAATCACTAGCAGTCAAGACAGAGCAGAAACAAGGGGTGGATATTGTTAGGAAACAATTATCCCCAAGTCTCACGTCTCTGTAGACGTTGCAAGCTGAGGCACTAACTTCCTTTGTTCTGGACTATCTGTCCAAGGACATCTGTACACTGAATAGCCTGGAAAGATCTTGGAACAGATCTTGGAAGACAGAGATAGTATCTCCATTTGAAGCTTCAAAAGACAATTAGGTTTACTGGCCAATATAAAAGCTTCAGGCGTCCTAAACTCAGGGATTCTTTCCTGTAATGCAACTCACTGTGTATGCAGATGCCACCCGGCCCTCTTCACATCACCTTGGGAAAAGTGGGGCTCAGGGAACTGGCACAATTACTAATTCTTGGGCTGTTGTTATTGCTGTGAGTAATAAACAACCCTTTGTCTCTGACCCAGGAGTCAGAGCATCCACAAAACTGTGGCAGGCTACCTTATTACCTTGCAAAAAGGATAAAAGCTCAGCTCTCTCACCGTTTTTCACAAATACATACAAAATAAAAGTAATAAAAATGATATACAGAACTTAAAAGATAAAGCAATGCTCAGAAGAATAAACATAGTCTCAGAAAATTCTATTACTGGTCAAAAAAATGAAAACGAATGAATTACATATTCAGCGCAAGATCTTAAAAAAGGACAATAAAATAAACCTAAGAAAAGCAAAATAAAGATAACAGGAAAAGACTAAACAGAAAATGGGAAAAAATGGCAGAATGTATTTTTAACGTCAGTTCTTAAGATAAATACTTTAGATAAACACTCATGATTCTAACTTGAGTGGAAAAAAAATTGTATTTTTTAAGTAAAATCTAGAAATAACCACAGAACTAGAGAATATTAAAAGAACAATAGACTCCTTTGCTCACATTGATGAAAATAAATCATTTGCTAATAACACTATCATTTTGTTTTATTGAAGCCAGCAAAACACTGATACCAAAACTCAACATAAAAAAACTCAACGCAAAAAAACTATGTAAATCAACTAAATTATAAATGTATAAGACAGGAGAGCCTGGCTTGCTGAAGTACATGTGGTGGTAGAGAGTTAGGCACGACTCCGTGACAGAACAACTCATAAATCTTAATTAAATCATTATCAAATGGAATTTAGCAGCACATTAAAAAAATAATACATTCTGGTCAGCTATGTTCATACCAAGATGATAAATACTCACTATTTGCAAATGTATTAATCTAATCCATCATACTAATAAACAGAAAAGAAAAATCATAATCATTTCCATAGATTAAATAGTAGTATTTGACCAAATTAATGTCTATTCTTTATTTTAACTAAGTAATTCTTAATAAAAAAGGGATAATGTCTTACTTCATACAATTTTATAACATCATATACATCATGCTTAATTGAGAAATACAATTGAAATGCATTTCAATTGAAGTTAAGAAAAAGAATGTCTATTACTAGCATGATTATTTAACATTTCATAAAAGTATCAGCTGACACAATAATAATTAGAGAAAGGAATGTGAAAAATATTAAGATAAAATGAGTGAATAAATAGCCTTTTTGTATAAAACAAATGAGGGCTTCAATCAGTTACAAAACAATGAAATATATTAATAAGATCCCATTTATTAAAACTACAGCAATAATATTAAATGCCTAGTAATAAAATTTAGCAAGAACTGTGTCAAAGCTATATAAAGAAAAACTTTAAAATGCTACAAGTCACACATATGTAGAAAGAATAAATGGAAACAATATCATATGACAGATAATAGTAAAGAAATGAAACAAATATTTCTCAGTGAAGAATTATTCAACAAATGGTGTTGAAATGGATCAAATTTTAGTTTTTAATCATAAAGCACTAGAAGAAAACATGGAGAATGATTTTATAATATTGGAATGTGAAAGCCTTTCTAAACCATGAAAGAAAAACTAATAAAACCAAGTTCATGCAAATTAAAATACTCTACATAAAAAAAAAAAAAAAACAGATTAAAGTTAAAAGTTAGGGAAAAGAATACAGCATTATTACAGCCTAAAGGCTAGCTTCCTTTAATACACAAAAAGATCCTGCAAAAAGACAAAGAATTCACTTGTGAGGGATAAATGATCAACAGGCACAAGACAACTTAAAGAAAAATAAATACATGAGGCTTTAAGTACATGAAAAGATGCTCAACCTCACTCATAAAAATGTCAATTGACGTTTGTTATTGTTGTTTAGTCCAATTGTTTGAGACCCCATGAACTGTAGTTCACTAGGCTCCTCTGTCCATGGGATTCTCCAGGCAAGAATACCAGGGTGGGTTGCTATGCCCTCCTCCAGGGGATCTTCCTGATCCAAGGATTAACCCTGTGTCTCCTGCGTTGGCAGGCAGATTCTTTACCACTGAGTCAGTCACCAGAGAAACCCCAGTTGAAGTTAGGAGACACCAATTTTACCTAACAGATTGGTACTGATAAAAAATAAAAACCTACTGTTGGTGGAGGAGAACAGCCATCCCCACACGCTGTTGGTAGAAGTGTGCGTGAGTGCTTAGTCGCTCTGTTGTGTCCGACGCTTTGAGACCCCCTGAACTGTGGCCCGCCAGGCTCCCCTGTTCATGGGATTTTTCAGGATACTGAAGTGGGTAACAATTTCCTTCTCCAGAGTATCTTCCCAACCCAGGGATCGAACCCGTGTCTCCTGTGCCTGCTGCATTGCAGGCCAATTCTTTACCTGCTGAGCCATCAGGAAAGCCCAGAAGTATAATAGAGACCATAGGCAATTCAGCAACATCTACCAAAATTTTAAATGCACATATCTTTGATCCAACAATTCTATTTCTCAGAATATGTCCTATAGATATTTTGTACTTGCAAAAAAAATGACATGGAAAGACATCCCTGCAGAAAAATTTTTATGGCAATAGATTAAACACCCCTTGATTAAAATTAGTTAAATAAATGATGGTACACCCATCCAAAAGATTGCTATGCAGCCATAAATAAAGGAAGGAGCAGCTTCTTGTGTACTGAGAAAGAATGATCCTTAAACTATAAAAAAGTAAATTAAAACTATAGGAATACATGCTTGTGGAACAAAGTTCTGAGATTGATAACAGATTTAGAATACAAAGTGAGTTTAGGCAATAATGTGTAAATTGATGTTCAAGATCAATTAACAATCAAGTAACAGGAATTCTGGCATTCTACTTTGGAGTCTAGAAAAGAGGGGTAAGACACAAAAGAAGTAAAATCAGAGTCTAAAGAAAGATGAGTCATATGACAGAAAATGCATATGGAGGGGCGTAGATTGTGAAAACTTTCCTGTCTGAGAGAAGTGACTGGTAAGTTCTTAGGAAAAAAACTTTAAATAAAAGCAACAGTTCATTGGATGATTGTAACAATCTAATCAAGCAGGTTTTATAACCATCGTTCCAGGTAGTTTCTATACAGGTTTTCAGATGTAAAAGACAGCATGTGTTGAAACTGACCACAAAAATTTCAGGGGCCACCTCATTAATAGAATGTAAAAATCTCATGGCTACAAAGGACCTAAAAACTAAAATAGGCTTGCTTATGTTGTTTGAAGTAGGTTACCAGACATGCATGAGAATAGTATGACCAAACTCTCTATTGCTATGGAGAGACTTTATCAAGCAGAACATGTGGTCTAGCGTTGCATTCTCCAATATGGTAGGCACCAGCCATATACAGCTAATTAAACTTACATTTTAATTAATTTAAATGTTTTTTTAAAATAAAATTCAGTTCTTCAGTCTCTTGAGCCACATTTAAAATACTCAATAGCCACATGAGGTAGTGCCTACTGGATATAACAGACAGAGCAATTTCCGTTGTTGCAGAAAGTTCTGTTGCAGAGCACTGGTCTGAAAACAGCACAGGCACTTCGTTTCTTGTTTAATACTGGCAACCCTAATTATTATGAATCCATTAATAAATTCATCAATTTATTAATTCAATAAATAATAATCCATCAATTATTAACCAATAATTCATCATTATGAATTCATTAATAAATATCATATGAATTGAAATTAACACTTGACATCCAGAAGTGGTATCCAAATAAGTATAGCAGATGCACAACATATAGCAAAAAAATATATATAGGAAAAGAGTATATCAAGGCTGTATATTGCCACCTTGCTTATTTAACTTGTATGCAGAGTATAACATGGAAATGTGAGCCTGGATGAAGCCCAAGCTGGAATTAAGGCTGCTGAAGAAATATCAATAACCTCAGGTATGTGGATGATACCACCAGAATGGCAGAAAGCAAAGAGAAACTCTTAACGACGAGTGAAAAAGCTGGCTTAAAACTCACATTTCAAAAAATTACAATCATAGCATCTGGTCCCACTACTTCACGACAAATTCAGTTCAGTTCAGTTCAGCCATTCAGTTGTGTCGACTCTTTGCAACCCCATGGACCGCAGCACACCAGGCCTCCCTGTCCATCACCAACTCCCGGAGTTTACTCAAACTCATGTCCATTGAGTCTGTGATGCCATCCAACTATCTCATCCTTTGTCGTCCCCTTCTCCTCCGCCTTCAATCTTTCCCAGCATCAGGGGCTTTTAAATTAGTGAGTTCTTTGCATTAGGTGGCCAAAGTATTGTATTGGAGTTTCAGCTTTAGCATCAGTCCTTCCAGTGAATATTCAGGACTGATTTCCTTTAGGATGGACTGGTTGCATCTTCTTGCAGTCCAAAAGACTCTCAAGAGTCTTCTTCAACACCACATTTCAAAAGCATCAATTCTTCAGTACTCAGCTTTCTTTATAGTCCAACTCTCACATCCATACATGACTACTGGAAAAACCACAGCTTTGACTAGACCGACCTTTGTTGGCAAAGTGATGTCTCTGCTTTTTAATAAGCTCTGTAGGTTGGTCATAGCTTTTCTTCCAAGGAGTAAACGTCTTTTAATTTCATGGCTGCAGTCACCATCTGCAGTGATTTTAAAGCCCAAGAAAATAAAGTCTGCCACTGTTTCCCCATCTATTTGCCATGAAGTGCTGGGACCAGATGCCATGATCTTATTTTCTGAATGTTGAGTTTTAAGCCAACTTTTTCACTCTCCTCTTTCACTGTCATCAACAGGCTCTTTAGTTCCTCTTCACTTTCTGCCATAAAGGTGGTGTCATCTGCATATCTGAGGTTATTGATATTTCTCACAGCAATCTTGATTCCAATTTGTGCTTCATCCAGCCTGGCATTTCACATGATGTACTCTGCATATAAGTTAAATAAGCAGGGTGACAATATACAGCCTTGATGTACTCCTTTCCATATTTGGAACCAGTCTGTTCTTCCATGTCAAGTTCTAACTATTGCTTCTTGACCTGCACACAGATTTCTGAGGAGGCAGGTCAGATGGTCTGGTATTCCCATCTCTTAAAGAATTCTCCAGTTTGTTGTGGTCCACACAGTCAAAGGCTTTGGCATAGTCAATAAAGCAGAAGTAAATGTTTTTCTGGAACTCTCTCGCTTTTTCAATGATTCTGTGGATGTTGGCAATTTGGTCTCTGGTTCCTCTGCCTTTTCTAAATCCAGCTTGAACATCTGGAAGTTCAAGGTTCATGTACTGTTGAAGCCTGGCTTGGATAATTTTGAGCATTATTGTGCTAGCACGTGAGATGAGTGCAATTATGCAGCAGTCTGAGTATTCTTCGGCATTGCCTTTCTTTGGGATTGGAATGAAAACTGACCTTTTCCAGGCCTGTGGCCACTGCTGAGTTTTCCAAATTTGCTGGCATATTGAGTGCAGCACTTTCACAGCATCATCTTTCAGGATTTGAAATAGCTCAATTGGAATTCCATCACCTCCACTAGGTTTGTTCATAGTGTTGCTTTCTAAGGCCCACTTGACTTCACATTCCAGGATGTCTGACTCTAGGTGAATGATCACACCATCACAATTATATGGGTCGTGAAGATCTTTTTTGTATAGTTCTTCTGTGTATTCTTGCCACCTCTTCTTAATATCTTCTGCTTCTCTTAGGTCCATACCATTTCTGTCCTTTATTAAGCCCATCTTTGCATGAAATGTTCCCTTGGTAGCTCTAATTTTCTTGAAGAAATCTCTAGTCTTTCCCATTCTATTGTTTTCCTCTGTTTCTTTGCACTGATCATTGAGGAAGGCTTTCTCATCTCTCCTTGCTATTCTTTGGAACTCTGCATTCAAATGGATATATCTTTCCTTTTCTACTTTGCCTTTCCCTTCTCTTCTTTTCATAGCTGTTTGTAAGGCCTTATCAGATAACCATTTGGCCTTTTTGCATTTCTTTTTCTTGGGGATGGTCTTGATCACTGTCTCCTGTACAATGTCACTAACCTCCATCCACAGTTCTTCAGGCACTCTGTTTATCAGATCTAATCCCTTGAATCTATTTCTCACTTCCACTGTACAGTCCTAAGGGATTTGATTTAGGTCATACCTGAATGGTCAGGTGGTTTTCCGTGCTTTCTTCAATTTAAGTCTGAATTTGGCAATAAGGAGTTCATGATCTGAGCCACAGTCAGCTCCAGGTCTTGCTTTTGCTGACTGTATAGAGTTTCTCCATCATGGCAAATAGATGGGGGAAAATGGAAACAGTGATAGACTTTATTTTCTTGGGCTCCAAAATCTCTGCAGATGGTGACTGCAGCCATGAAATTAAAAGACGCTTGCTCCTTGGAAGAAAAGCTATGACCAACCTAGACAGCATATTAAAAAGCAGAGACATCACTTTGCCAACAAAAGTGGCTCTAGTCAAAGCTATGGTTTTTCCATGTATGGATGTGAGACTTGGACCATAAAGAAGGCTAAGTTCTGAAAAATTGATGCTTTCAAACTGTGGTGCTAGAAAAGACTCTCGAGGAAACCAGATGTGAAAGAGACACGTGCACCCCAATGTTCATCGCAGCACTGTTTACAATAGCCAGGACATGGAAGCAACCTAGATGCCCATCAGCAGACGAATGGATAAGGAAGCTGTGGTACATATACACCACTGAATATTACTCAGCCATTAAAAAGAATTCATTTGAATAAGTTCTAATGAGATGGATGAAACTGGAGCCCATTATACAGAGTGAAGTAAGCCAGAAAGATAAAAGACCAACACAGTATACTAACACATATATATGGAATTTTAAAAGATGGTAATGATAACCCTATATGCAAAACAGAAAAAGAGACACAGATGTATAGAACAGACTTTTGGACTCTGGGGGAGAAGGCGAGGGTGGGATGTTCTGAGAGAACAGCATTGAAACAAGCATACTATCAAGGGTGAAACAGATCACCAGCACAGGCTGGATGCATGAGACAAGTGCTCGGGCCTGGTGCACTGGGAAGACCCAGAGGGATGGGATGGGGAGGGAGGCGGGAAGGGGGATCGGGATGGGAAATACATGTAAATCCATGGCTGATTCATGTCAATGTATGGCAAAAACCACTACAATATTGTAAAGTAATTAGCCTCCAACTAATAAAAATAAATGGAAAAAAAAATTAAAAAAATAAAAAATAAAAGAAACACCAAAAAAAAAAAAAAAAAGAAAAGACTCTTGAGAGTCCCTTGGACTGCAGGGAGCTCAAAGCAGTCCTGAATATTCATTGGAAGGACTGATGCTGAAGCCTAAGCTCCAATACTTTGGCCACCTGATGCTGGGAAATATTGAAGGCAGGAGAAGAGGACAACAAGGACAAGATGGTTGGATGGCATTAACTCAATGGACATGAGTTTAACTCAGGGAGATAGTGAAGGACTGGGAAGCCTGGCAAGCTGCAGTCCATGGAGCAGCAAACAGTCGGACACAACTGAGTGACTGAACAACAATACAACGAATCACATGAAACAACCGAGGTAAGGGCTGAAGGTTAAAAGACATAAAAAGCACTACATCCTGGAACTAGAGATGGGGGAAAGCACAAAAGCAGGCTTAGGGAAACAAAAACCAAAATCAAAAAGGTGTAGGTGGAGCAGAGGGTAAGAAGCAGCTGGTGGAGGGCTTTGAACGTCAGAGGCTTGCATATCATCAGAGGACAACAGTGAAACCTCTGAAGAACTCCTGTTCCACCTCTGACCACAGCATCACCACAGCTGACCACTGCCACCTTCTCAAAATATTCTGTTCTCCTAGGTTCCATGGCTCCAAGCAGCCCTCATTTTTTTTTCCCATCTAACCTCAAAATTTGGAGAACCTCAGCCTGGGTCTCACACTCTACTCTTTGCTGCTTCTCTAAACCATTATCAAGGATTTAAATACTATTTGTATGCCATTGTCTCTGATAAAGCTGCAAAAAAAAGGAAATTAATTCTCTTCCAACCTCCATTCATGTATTCAAATGGCCTTTCTGGCATGCCTACCTGAAGTCCCCTCCAGCATTTTTTGTCTAGCTAAGGGCTTCTCATAAATACCAGTAAGCATTACTTGGTGCACAGTGGAACTAATTCACAGACAGAAAGTCTACAGGTTGCTTGATTCTCTTGTTCTCTAGCCATCCTATGGGGAGGCCTGCTTGGGCCAGGGAGGAACTGAACCCACTGTGAGTACATCCTCCGACAGAGCACCCCCTTCCACTACTGAACTTAGTTTTGTGGGTGCAAGCCCTATATTTGGGGCACCTAGTTCTCAAGAAACATGTCTGCCAGTACTCGGAACAATCCTGGCATTCTTCTGGGGAGGGTAGTAGAGTGCAGCCTCTCCTACTCGGGGAAAAAGGAGCCAGGTCATTGCCAGCTAATTCACAGGGGTGACAAGGTTGTCTCTATATACATTTCAAGTTTACCATGTCTAAACCTGCATCTTTATTCCTTCTATCTTAAACCCTTTCTTGCCCCTAACTTGTTTCATCTCGAAAGGTACTACCACATACCCATCATTCAAACTAGAAATCATAGGGTTACCCTAGAATTCCCCTTCTCCCTAATTCCTTACATCCAATGGATCACCAAATTCTACACAGATGTATTATCTAATATTGGCTGTCAGCCACATGTGGCCACTGAGTACTTAAAATGGGGCTGGACCAAACTGAGATGTGCTTTAAGTATAAAATACACATCAGATTTTGAAGACGTAGTACAAAAAAGAGAAAGGCAAGTATCTAATAATTTTTATATTGATTTTCTGCTAAAGTGATAATTTTTTCAATATATTGGGTTAAATAAAATATATTATTAATCTATTTCCTTTTACTTTTTTAATATGGTCACGAGAAATTTTTAAATATACATTTGGCTTATATTTGTGGTTCACATTATATTTCTATTGGATAGTGGTGCTGTAGAGTACATCCATCAACATTTTCTAAATCTACTGTCACCACACTGAAGGTTAGCACCTTCACCCGAGTCACCATCATTTCTTGCCTGAACTACTACAATGGCCTTCTTATTAATCTTCATGCTTCTCCAGTGGTTCCATTCTAACTGATTCTCTTTAAGCTATAGAAATAAATTATTTTAAAATGTAAATGTTATTATATTTCTAAATATTATTTACCTGCTTACTCTCTCAGTGGTTTCTTATTGTCCTTAAAATCCAAGTTTGCTATCACATGGACTTTGAGCCCCTACACACGACGATTCCACCTCTCCATGTCCCTGCCCATCACTCTCACACCTTCTGAAGCCTCTCAGCAGGCACTCACTCTTCTCCAGCTGCTCCTGGCATCCTTCAGTTCCGAAGACACGCCAACTACCAGGGTCTTCACATCCACTGTTCCCTGTGTCTGAAGTGTTCTGCACGGCTCTGCAGCTGTCTCCTCATTCAAGTCTCATCTTATGTTCTCTATCCAAGAGCTGTTTCCTTCACTTTTCTCAATTTACAGTTAGTTATTTGCATGCTTAACAGTGTACCTCTCTTCCTCCGCTGGACTGTAAGCTCCATGACTGACAGAGCCAGCTCTCTTCAGCCTACCAGTGTTGGTCAAGGAATTTATTTCAGGGGCAGTGTACAGAATATCTCAGAGTAGGGGTTGGTTAGAGGTGGAAAGGTTAGAGGTTTAAAAAATGGGTCCAAGAGTTGCCTAGAGAAGAATGTGCATGCTCAGTTGCTCAGATGTGTCTGACTCTTTGTGTCCGACTCTACAACCCCACAGACTGTAGCCCACCAGGATCCTCTGTCCATGGAATTTTCCAGGAAAGAATACTGGAGTGGGTTGCCATTTCCTCCTCCAGGGGATATTCCAGATTCACGGGTCAAACCTTCATCTCTTGTGTCTCTTGCATTGATAGGTGCATTCTTTACAACTGTGACACCTGGGAGGCCTTCTAGAGAAGAATATGTCAAAATTCAAGCTAATTGATACCAGAAGCTTCAATTCTGAATCATCTTTGGGAAAATTAAATTCAAATATATGATCTAGAAGTATTTAATGTCTTTTACATCTAAATAGTTCAATATTGGCCATGAGATCTAATCATTATTTTATAAGAATATTAATTTTACATGTGATTTGAAGATGATTCTCAAATAACACCTCTCCAAGTACTCCTCTTGTTTTCCTATCAGTCCTTTGATGACCTTTCCAGGAACATCTGTCATGCTGAGTGGAAACAATAAGCGATTCCTTCACCAAGCTCTGAACATAATATCACATGATAACCTGACAAACTCAGACCAGGCCTCCTTGGTTTTAGTCACTAAGTCAAGTCCGACTCCTCATGACCCCATGGACTGTAGCCCGCCAGGCCCATCTGTCCAGGGGATTTCCCAGGCAAGAATACTGGAATGAGTTGCCATTTCCTTCTGTAGGGGTTCTTCCCAACTCAGGGACTGAACTCATGTCTCCTGCATTAGCAGGCAGATTCTTTACCACTGAGCTAAAAGGGAAGTCCCAGTTCTCTTCCCTGTTGCTCTCAAATGGCATATTCCCTTAACCACAGTGGAGCTGGGTGGTCAAGGCTCAAATTTAATTAAAAATAGATTATAAATGGTGTGTGATTAGGGAGAATGTGCATAGTATATTTATTAGAATGTTTGAAACAGTTACAATAATCCAGCATCAAACACAACAGTACATAATCAGTATTCAGCAAATATGTGTTGAATTATTCATTTTATAGAAAGATTATTTTTCACACATAATAATGCATAAAAATAAGAAAGAAAACACTAGAAAGTTATATACCAAGTGCTATCTCTGGAATATGAGGATTATAGGTACTTTGCATGTTTTTCTATATTTTCCCAACATTGTGCAATTATATGATTAGTATGCAATCAGGAAAAAATGTTTTTATAAACAAACCAATGAACTATCAAAGCTACTACTTCACTCTTCCAGGCTACCTAGGGCCTCAATTTTGGCAGAGACTTTGATTGTGGTAACTACATAAATATTAGTCTGACTGGGAAAAGAAAGGAGAAGGGGGTGAACTTAGATTTCTGAGGGATCTAGTTGGTCAAGCCATTACCCAAGTGGCTCCTTTGTTCACTGACTCTAGGGAAGAAAGTCGCAGAGTACAAAGCAAAGCTTATCTAAACAGGTACTAACCAGCTGCAGAGGCAGGAAAAGAAAAAGCACCCTGCCCTGTATGATGACCATTCTGTTCTAGAGTTTGTTGTAAGTTTCCCGATGCCAGGTAGTGTCGACCAGAATTCAACTTGATGAAAGTGTGATGCAGACAGTAAAGACATGAAAGACAGCATTTAACTGCAGAGATTTCAACCTCTTTTGTAACTACCATAAAAATGTAGGGCATGCACTGTACATATGGTGCTTTACATAAAGGTGTTTTACTTTTATTTCCAACTCTACCATTCTCTTTTACACACTGATCCTCAAAACTAGAAGTGTTCGGCCAATAAGAGTTATCAATGAAGTCATCAAAACAGCTTGGGAAACCCAAGAGCACACACACTTGCATATGCAGGGTCTTCTCAACAACACAGAAACCAAGAGTGGTTAATAATGTGTCTGTTATATAACAGTCTTACAACAAAATCTGATTTCCTCACTTCAGACGGAATCATTAAAATCTTTACTAAAAACAAATAAGCAAACAAACAAAAAAATCCTCACATTTCAAAAGAATGAAAGCTAACTAACCATATCAACTGCAATCATGTGGAGACCACACTACCTTACGTGAGGTTTTTTATACAGACACATAAACACCCCCCAAGTTTAAAGATGAAAATTAAACAAGAGCAGAGGATCTGGCAGTACAACTGAAAAAGTTCAAAGACACGACTGCATAATACTAAGAGTTGAGATTGTGTAACAAACAAGAAAAGAACTACAAACTCAGGTTAAAATGCAAAAAGTGTCCTAATCATGTCATTTTGGAACTGTCTGAAACAACAGTAACATTTGCTTAAAAGGAAAGAGTAACCATTCAAGGAATATAGCTTTTGTATTCTTTAAGCAAACATTAAACTATCAGGGGAAAAAAACTGTATAAGAGTATCCATTTATTTCTTCCAGCTTGAGGCTGACAGAATCTACAAATGAAATGATCCCCTGCTAATTTTCTTGGTATTTAAAGGATTCTTTGCTTAGTTTGAATTATCAAGCCAGATTTATAGCTGATGTTAGAAAACTGTATAAACCAAATTGCTGTCTACAGTTCCCCCTGCAGTTCATGAGCTTCTGTGCACAAGTACACTCAGGACGACTAGGCCTTAGTTTTAATTTTTTAACAGTAACTATTTTTAGTTATCAATTAAATACATAATCTATAGAACTTTTAATTATTTTAACATACACACTCAGCTAAACTTTAATTCTGTGAATACATTATCGCATTTTAGCTAAATTAACAAGCTTTAGTCAAGTGTATCATGCTTACATGAAATGCAGTCAGATATCACTTTGGTCAGGAGAAAAAGCGATTCTGAAGAAGCTGAGCAAGTCTGTAAAGACACATTCCCATGTGCAAGGGAATAATGAGGACCCAAGTGCATACTTCTGCCACAGACACTTCAGCTGATGCTCAGAGTAAAACATGACAATCAGTGTTCCCCATCTGCAAGAAAGCAAGAAGGAGAGAAGGCCCCTAACTTGGGTGCATCGACACGAATCAGCTGCAAGTATACTGATGACCTCTCCATCTTGAACCCCTCTCCCCACTCCTGGCCTGTCTCTAGCTTGTCACAGTAATCTTTGATGTTCTATTTTAACTGTTTTATGGTGCCATGAATCATGCTCATATTAGGTGGTGAACTGAACTGATAAATACTGTTTATGTCCTGACTACTCCATTGACCGGCTGATTCCCCGTCTCTTTCCCTCTCCTCGGGTCTCCTCATTTCCTGAGACACAACAAAATTGAAATTAGGCCAATTAACAATACTACAATGGCCTCTAAGTGTTCAAGTAGAAAGGAAGATTAACCTGTCTCTCACTTTAAATCTAAAGCTTAGAGAGGAAGACCAACAGCTAAGCTGTGAATGCAAAGGAAATGTTCTTGAGAGCAATTAAATGTGCTACTCCAGTGAATACACAATGGATAAGAAAGTGACACAGCCTTATTGCTGATATGAAAAAGTTTTAATGGTCTGGACAGAAGATCAAACCAGCCACAACATTCCTTTAGGCCAAAGCCTAGTTCAGAGCAAGGCCCTAACTCTCAATTCTAACTCACAAAGGCTGTGACAGGTGAGGAAGCTGCAGAAGAAAAGTTGGAAGTTAGCAGAAGCTGGCTCACAGGTTTAAGGAAAAAAATGCTGCCTTTATAAAAGTGCAAGGTGAGGCAGCAAGAACTGATGGAGAAGTTGCAGCAAGTTACTCGGAAGATCTAGCTGAGATAATTAATGAAGGGGACTGCACTAAACAACAGATTTTCAATGTGGACGGAACAGTGTTCTATTGGAAGAAACGCATTCTAGGACTTGCATAGCTAGAGATAAGTCAGTGCCTGACTTCAAAGCTTCAAAGGATAGGCTGACTCTCTCATTTAGGGAATCATGCAGGTAATGACTTGAAGTTGAAGCTCATTTATCATTCCAAAGATCCTATGGCTCTTCCGAATTATGCTCAATCTACCCTGCCTGTGCTCTAATAAATCAAACAACAAAGCTTGACGGTGCATCTGTTTATAACATGGTTTACTGAATATTTTAAGTGCACTGTTGAGACCTACTGCTCAGGAAAAGAGATTCTTTTCAAGATATTACTGCTCACTGACATTGCATTTGGTCTCCCAAGAGCTCTGACAGAGATGCACAGGCAATTAATGTTATTTTCTTACTTGCTTAACACAACATCCATTCTGCAGACCATGGATCAAGCCACCATACATAGCGATTCCTCTGATACATCTGAACAAAGTAAATCAAAAACTTTCTGGAAAAGGTTCACCATTACTTTTAAGTGTAGTATAGCTGAATATACATATATATTCTTTTGCATATTCTTTTCCATTATGGTTTATTACAGAATATTAAAGATTCACCATTGTATTAATAGATGATATTAAGAATCTTCATAAAAAATTTAAATTGAAAAAAAAGAAACTTTTTGATTCACGGGGAGAGGTCAAAATATCAACAGTAACAGCAGTTTGGAAGAGACTGACTCCAATCCTCATGGATGACTTTGAGGGGTTCAAGGCTTCAGTGGAGGAAGGAACTGCAGACGTGGTGCAAATAGAGAACCAGGATTTGAAGTTGAGCCTGAAGATATGACTGAACTGCTACAACCTCATAAAACTTGAATGGATGAGAAGTTGCTTCTTATGGATGTATAAAGAAAGTGGCTCCTTTAGATGGAAACTATCCTTGTGAAGATGCTGTGAAGACTGTTGAAATGTCAACAAAGAATTTAGTCTATTACATAAACTTAGTTGATAAAGCAGCAGACTAACTTAAATTTTGAAAGAAGTTCTACTGTGGGTAAAATACTGTCAAACAGCATCACGTGCAACAGAGAAATCATGAAATGAAAAGTCAATTCATGTACCAAACTCCATGTTTGTTGTCTTATTTTTAAAAACTTCCAGTCACCCCAACCTTCAGCAACCACCACTCTGATCCGTCAGCAGCCATCAACATCCAGGCAAGATCCTCTGGGACTCCCCTGGCGGTCCAGTGGTTAAGACCTCGCCTTCCAAGGCAGGGGGTGCGGGTTGATCCCTGGTTGGGAAGCTAAGATCCCACATGCCTCATGGCCAAAAAACCAGAACATAAAACAGAAACAATACTGCACAAATTTAAGATTTTAACAATAGTGAAAGTCACTCTGTTGTGTCCGACTCTTTGCAACCCCAGGCCAGAATACTGGAGTGGGTAGCTGTTCCCTTCTCCAGGGGATCTTCCCAACCCAGGGACTGACTCAGGTCTCCGGCATTGCAAGCAGATTATTTGCCAGCTGAGCCACCAAGAAAGCCCAGATTCCAATGGTCCACGTCAAAAAAATCTTAAAAAAAAGAAAGACCCTCCAGCAGCAAAAAGATTGACTTGCTGTAGTCTCAGATGATGATGAGCACTTTTTAGCAATTAAGCATTTTGAATTAAGGTATATATCGTTTTTGTAAGACAGCATGCTATTGCACACTTAATAGACTATAGTATAAACATAACTTTCATATGTACTGGGAAACCAAGAAATTCCACGTGACTCACTTAATTGCAATATTCACTTCACTGCAGTGATCTAGAACCAAACGCACAATAATCTCTAAGACATGCTTATAATTCACTTTTTTTTACAAGAACTGACTCTTCCTCAGACTCAAACCTTAAAAGAGGACATGTTTCAAACGACTATATAAAAATAGATAAACAAGGTCCAAATGTATAGCACAGGAAACTATATTAGGTATCTTGTAATATACTACAATGGAAAAGAATCTGAAAAGGTATATATTTTGAATCACTTCATTGCACAACAGAAACATCATAAATCAACTATACTTCAAAAAATATTATATGTGTATGTGTATATACATTATATATTTATATTATATAATACATATTTATATATGTGTACTTATATAAGATTAATATTTTATATAAAATACTTACATTTATATAATGCCTGCCAGGCATTGCCCATTTGTTTCTACAAAGATTACAAAGGAAGTTGTCCCTCTCCCAACCCCCAAATAGGTACTGTATTTTACTTCTGTGCATCCCACACTCTCTTTGGCCACTGGCAACTACTGTTGCTATATCATCTCTCAAAAGTCCAGGTATAATCCTCATGACCAGCTGATGCCAATAAGCTTTTATTTCCTCTGCCCACCTCCCTCAAGTTTCTTATAAATTGTTACACTTCAAATCAGTATCTCACAAAGTGTTCCTAAACAAGTCAGAAAAAAAGGGACTTAAGGGGGTTTATATCCCCTTCTTCCTTCAAAGCCAGTAAAAATGCATCAAGTCCTTTCATCACATCACTCCGACCTCCTCTTTCCCCTCCCTCGTCCACTTTTAAGGACTCCTTTGATTACACTGAGCCCACCCAGATAATCTGGGATAACCTCCCCATCCCAGGACTTAAACCATAACAATAAAATTTACTCCCAATCCTACTGCTGTATCTATACAATAGATTATTTGTCAACACAGAAGAATGAAATACTGATACACAGTGTAAGAATGAACCTTAGAAACATGTTAAGTGAAAGAAGCCAGTCACCAAAGGCCACATATTGTATGATTCCATTTATATGAAACGTTCAGAATAGGCCACTTTATAGAAAGATCAGTGGTTGCTTAGGGCTGGGAAGAAAATGGCAACCCACTCAAGTATTCTTGCCTGGGAAATCCCATGGACACAGGAGCCTGGCGGGCTTCAGTCCATGGGATCACAAACGAGCTGGGCACGACTGAGCGACTAAACAGGGCTAGGAAAGCAGGAGGGGGATAATGCGGATTGAGTGCCAATGTGTACAGGATTTCTTTTTAAAGGGCATGAACACATTTTAAAGTTAGACTGCAGTGATTATTGCATAGCACTATAAATATTTTTAAAAGCTGCGTACTTTGAATTGTGTAATATGGGAATGATGTCTTTAAAATGCTACTGTAACTATTTATTCTGGCTACCACTAAACAGTTATTGTGTGCAAGAAACCTTAGAGGCCCTATATCACCTAATTCTTAACTCTGGGAGGTCCATTTCTCATCTTATAGATGAGAAAATAGGTTCAGTAAAATTAAAACATTTACACAAAGTTACAGAGCTAATCAGGAATAGTGCCAGATATATTTCTCTAAAAAAGTGTCTCTAAAGTCCATGCTTTCTAAGTTATGCCATGTTTGCCATCAAATAGTTTATTGGAAATAGTTGAGTATCATTTACATACAAATGGCCTTGAAAAAACATGCATTTTGTTAATATCACTGGTGGGAATAACCTTTTTGACGTATCAACGATAAAAAATAAGGCTTGACACAGGGAATTATACCCATTATCTTGGTGTGTGTGTGTGTGTGTGTGTGTGTGTGTATCTGTATCTATAATGGAGTATAATCTGAAAAAAAATAACATTGAATCATTATTCCGTGATCATGAAACTTAATACTGCAAATCAACTATATTTCACTAAAAGAAAAAAATGCTTCAAAGGTTAAGCGTCATGTGTTACTTAATTCAAAATCCATATCTAGAAAACAAATGCCTCTGGGGAAAACTGAAAGTAATTACAGTCATATAATTGGTTCCTTCTCTTTCAATTTATGCAAAGCTAGACCGAGAATGTTTTCAAGATACAGATATGTGTCATTTTTGAAATTAATGCCTCTAGAAACTTTTGGCTCTCTATTTATATTAGTAGAAACACCAGCAAATTATAGACAAAAACCATCATTTCTTTAAACTACATTCATTAAGCAAAAATATTCCTTTATTTAGACTTACATTTAGTTTTTCATCCATATATTTACAGGAATTTACAAACAGTAACTTACTAGCCATTCCAGAAAGGTAAGTGGACCAAAAAAGTATAAGAGGAAGAAATACAGATATGATACTAATGGTATACTTCACCTGAATTACTAAATTATCTATTTAATTGTTACATTAGTCTATTTGTTGCTGGAACAAATTATCACAAACTCAGTGGCTTAAAACAGCGCAGGTTTATTATCTCCTGGTTCTACAGGTCTGAAGTTCGACAAGGGCCTCACTGGGCTAAACTCAAAGTCCCGAGTTTCGCCTCCCTCTCTGAGCACTAGGGGAGAGCGCTTCCTCGCCTTGTCCACTGCCGGGGGCCACCTGCACTCCTTGGTTCCTGTCCCCTTCCTCCTTCAAAGCCAGGAACAGTGGGGCAAGTCCTTCTTCCATCACATCACTCTGACCTCTCCTTTTACCTCCCTCTTCACTGTCAAGGACCCTTATGATTACACTGGGTCCAACCAGATAAGCCAGGATAACCTCCCCAACCCAGGACTTCCAATTAAGGTTCTTAAATCATATCTGCAAAGTCCTTTTGTAATATAACAAAACATATCCACAGGTTCTGGGAATTAAGACATTGAAATCTTTGGGTTAACTATTATTCTGCCTGTCACAGTTGCCCCTATCTTCAAAGAAATCAGGATATACCCACAGGAAATTTAGCCTAAACTGGAGGAGCCATGAGGCATACTAATGATTTAAATGGAGTATGTAGAATTTGGATGAAGAATTCCTCCTCTGTGTTGTCTTAGTTCTACTGACACTGTATTTTGAAGATGAACTATAATTAGATATATAGAATAACAGGAGAAATAGTTGCTATTCAAAACCATGATAAGAAATAGAACTATCTAAATCAATCTCTCAATTTTTAAACAGGAACAGAAGCCAAAAAAGCTTATTTTGCATTTTCTTTCTACACATTGTTCTGTCATAGCACTCAGCAATGACCATTAATACAATATCCACAGCCTATATCATAAAATTGGATGTTGTACTATTAATAATTCGAACTACAGAAGAGGTAGCTGGGAAGACTATATACTTGGATATACTGACAGTGAGTTTTTATGAAACTTTAAAATAAAATATCCAAAGGCACACTACATATGTATATGTGGTTAAAAACACAAATCTCTCCTTTTTGAAAGGTCCAAATTCAAAATGAAATAATATCACTATATTAGAAGACTGACTTTTGTTTAATTCTCCAGAACAATGTTCTGCTCAATATATAACTTTTTCAACTTAGCATTATATCTTTTTTGACTCCAAGACAGAAGGCTGATGTTTGATGTACTCAAGTCATAGCCAATGTTTACCAATTCTTTGATTCGACTCTTTAAAGTACTTATGCTTGAATCCAAAATCCGAGGATGTTCAATTATTTGTGAGATGTTAACTTTTTCTTCTATGAGGCAGTCTATTTTATCATTAAACTTCTTCTCTCCCAAGAAGATCACATCTGGATAGCTTAAAACAAACTTCCGTATCTCTTTCGCAGTACACCCGAGAGAGATCAGTTTTTCTTTGATATTTCTGTAGCTTCTTCTCATACAGTCACTGGAAAGGTCTAGGATTTTAGCTCCTGGACCACATATCAGACTAAGCAGCTCCTCGTTATTCAAGCAGAACGTGGACTGTAAAAATTCAATATTAGTTTTTATCCGTTTGGTGCTCTGAATTAAGATGAAAGGGTTTTTAAAAATTATCTTCCTGACAAAATCTGTGGGACCATTGTGACCCAACGACAAACAGACTTCTTGCAAAAATTCAACCATCTGTTTATTCAGATTAAGACTATTGGAGAAGGTACGCGGGGCATTGGTCAACAATCGACAAAGGTATTTATGGGTCAGTCCAACTGAGTAGAGGAACTTTATGTTATTCTCTAAGTTCAGGTTGTCACTGGACCGAAAAAAAGATTCAGGAGAACGTTCCAAAATATTTACAATTTCAAGGTCTGATGTCACAATTCTTCTCCACAGATCCCACCGATTTGCAAGACTTTCAGGCGTCCGAGTCATGGCTCGTGGGTATCTTGATATGATGCTAGCAATCACTTCTTTGCTGGCTCCTTTAGACAGAAGGAATGTCTGCAGGTCCTGCTCATTAGTATCTGTTCTGTTAAAAACTCCAGGCTGTCGCTTCCTTGCCATGTCAACATCTACTCCCATGGTAAGTAAGTTATTCAGCAGTTCCTCATTTTCCAAAGGTTCACTGTCTGCGTTATCACATTTCTTACCGAAAAGCCTAAATGAAACTGATTTAAAGATGATTTCTGTTGAAAATCGGATCATCCAACATCTTGAACCAAAGAGATAGTTACTTCTCACATACAAGAGGTTTCCTGGCGCCATAATGGTCAGGTAGCCCAAACCGTATGGAATGCTGTACAAAACAACATATACAGTATTACACAAACACACATGTTAAAACAGCTAACACATTTTATCATGATCCTGTATTGTGGTCATTTCTGTAAGAAAACACTAGAGATCCAGCTCTCCTGATTCTGTGATAACAATCTCCCCACCACACCCCCACTCCCTGGCTCACCACTTCCAATTATCTGTGGGCCAGGGGCCACTTCTAGTCTTAACACAAATAAAAGCAGCACACAGCAACAACACTGCCCCAGAATTATTCTTGCCTTTACTTACTGTTTGGTCCTGCCTGCACTGGCTACCCAAAACCAACTGCCCCTTTGCATCTCTGCTTTATCTAACTGCTTTCCAAAGCTTTGACTTATTTTTACTAACACATGCTTTCAATTCTGCCTTGTCTTCTAACTTCCCAGATTCTTGGCCTTGCATTTGCCCACAGATACCAGCCTTCTTTGCCTCTTGCTCTCACTTTTTGGTTATCAAACTTTAAATCTAGCCCTGAAAACAACACTTCATACTACGTTATTTCCACCCTAAACACCTTTTTCTAGGTTCATGGTATTCTTTAAAGCCATCCTTAATTCTTATCCTACATGCATCTCTGGTCAACAGCCCTGATCCCAATCTCCATGTCACTCAATTTACCCTAATGCTCCCTCAGTTGTTGGGTTAACCCAACAACTCCAAACCGATTTTCACTTCATTATGACCCAGTTGGGATATTTCATACACAGTGTCCACAACATGTGGAATTATACAGAGAAGTGAGATGTACATATTTAAAAACTTACTTTTGCCATTCTCCTTACCACCATTTTACAGAAGACTAACTCAGGGCTCTCTGCATCTGCTTCACAATACATATAACTTTGATCAAAAGATTAAAACCTTGACAACTCATTTTCCTGATCATTTAGAAATGGGACATAAAATGTATGAACTTATACATGACAATAATCATAGGTCCCTATTAAAACAAATATCTCTGTTTATAGGAAATATTTTAACAGAAGAGCAACAGAAAAGTTTTTGTCTTGCTATCCAAATTGTCAGATGATTTATGCTCCTAAATTGCTTATGGTCCGAGTCATACAATACACAACACTTTTTTGTAAAGTGTTGTACATAATACTTTACCAGTACTTTCTCCTTTTCAGACTATATAGCTGTGACAAACTGCTCTTAATTTCTAATTACTTACAATGGGCTCTTAGTACTTAAAAGAGGGTTCTCCCTCTTCCTCTCTCCTAATTAAGCATAAAACAAAGAATAGAGATAAATGGCTCCAACTCACTACTACTATCTCTGGGCTTGATATGCTGCTTTCAAGATCCATAAAAGAAAAGTTCCTCTGTGCCTATCCTTTTAAAATACTCCAATTTAACAAGAACTTGGATTATGCCTACTGGCTGGGAACATTCTAATAACTCACATAATCCATTAATCCTCAAAGAATTAGGAGAAGATTCCAAAACTATAGATTCAAGTAACATTCTCACAAAGTAAACAGGAAACAGCAAAAGCATGTTTTAAGACTGCCCTATACCCTGAGTTCATTATTCTTCATGTCTTCATAATAACATATACTCTGTAACTATATAATCTTCCAAAAATACACGAAGACAGAAACTTAAAAGTAAGAACCTAATTAAAGAATGAGGCTTTACCTTACCCAGCTCAAAAACCTCCTCTCTTCCAGATGCTCAGGGTGACCTCTACTGGATAAAGGGGCAGAACACTGACAGCTCTAGATAAAACCAGTGCTTTCCAAAGAGTGGGTATGAGACGATCCAATGGGATATAGGAAGAAAACAGTAAAGCTCTAATTTATACTTGTCTTGGCCTTTTAAAATTTCTACTTTTTACATGTTTCATAATTATACAATATAGTAATAACAGTACCATAAGACATGTATATAACTAGTCAGTAAATATACATATGTTCAAGGTATATTTATAGACCTTTTTAAAATTAAGATTATATATGATCAAAAATGTCTAAGACTACTCCTTTAGACCACATTCTACTCTTGAGAAACAGAGCTGAATGAGTCACAGTAAGTTCAAAAGAAATTCTACTGACGACAAACTGAAAGTAAAAATATATGCCAAACATCTTAACAAGACAGTAAGAAATTAAGACTTCTGGATCTGTTATAGGTGGATTTGTCTTTGTGTATAATTCATTCTCCGTGGACATACCTTTCACACAAATTAACAAGTCCAAAACCAAACTGAGCATCTTTCCCAGCCCCCAAACAAACGAGCCCCCCTCTAATTAATGAAATCACCATTACTCTCATAATAAAAGATGTGAAAGTAAGCTTTGCTTTTTTTTCTTGTCCTCGAACCCAGAGTCATTCATTCATGTAGACTCTGCTTCTTCAGTATCTCTGAAATCCAATCTCTCTGCTCTTCGCTAATTCTCTCACTCAAGATTATCAGTCGCTTAACTCCTTTCTCTAATATCAGTCACTCAAAAGTGCCCCCCACGGAACACTTATGAAACAAACATGTGGTCATGTCCCTCACTTCCTGATTAGACACCTCTGTAGCTCTCCCCTGGAAGGTAAAATCTTCAGACTGGCCTTTCTAGCTAGCTCTTCTATTTTGCAATCTCACAATGAAACACCATTGCCTGTTAAGTCTCTGGTCCTAGACATCCTTGACCATTCTTGTCTTCCCGAGTTTTTAAAGCCACTCTGTCTTTCAGAAAGGCCCATCCTCCTAAATCTATCCATAGTACAAGATTCCATTCAAACAGTATTTTCCCACAACTCTTTAACTTAACAAGTACTTCAAGGTGAAGTGAATCATTTGTTTTATAGTAATTCATTACTAAGGAGCCTAAAATTAAGTCTTCTATTTAAATAGGAAAAAACTGAACTGGCCACAAAAATTTGGTTTTGATTACAATATTATAAATGAAAAAGTTGGAGCTCCCCCCCCCCCCCCACTATCAATAGTATGGGCAGGATCAGCTAAACCTAAAAACAATGGTAACTAACATCAACAATTGGTAAACATAGGAAGACATAAGACTTCTAAATATCACTGTTGGAAGGGAATTTGATACCATCTATTGTATCTTTCAACCCAGCATTTCTACTTCATGAAGATTATCCAAAGGAAATGAAGGACAAGAATGCACATTTGTTACTTCACAGAAAAAAAAAAAAAAAAAAAAGATGAGCATTATAATAGTTTGTGGGAGTAAAAAAAGAAGGAACCCAAATGGCCACTAAGAGCAGAATGATTTAATAAACAGTGGTACGTCACTACAATGAGGCTTCCCCGGTGGCTCAGAGAGTAAAAAACCTGCCTGCAATGCAGGAGACCTGGGTTCAATCACTGGGTGGGGAAGATCCCCTGGAGAGGGGAATGGCTACCAACTCCAGTATTCTTGCCTGGAGAATTCAATGGACAGAGGAGCCTGGTGGGCTACAGTACATGAAGTCACAAAGAGTCCCACAAGACTGAGTGATTAACACACATCAATATAACATTACACAGCCTACTCTTTAAAAAGAGGCAGATCTAACACAATAAAAAATATGTCCTAGGCATTCTAAGTGGCAAATTGCTTAAGAGTGTGGCTAGGATAATATCACTTGCATGAAAAGGGGAGAGGGGATAAAAACGGGGGAAGTTATTTTTCAGGTTTCAACACAAAAAAAGTTACACCTGCTAAATATCAATGTTATTTTACTCTTTTAGCACCCAATATCCCTTCAAAATAGTCCTATGACACCTAGTATGGTGAATAAATATTTAAGCAGCCTAAAGCAAGTAGTATCAACTGACTCAATCTATAAATTTAAAAATAATTAATATTCCAAGTTATTTCCATCTGTCTCTCAAATTGACATTTTTAATTACCAAAGCCATTACTCCAAGCGTTAAAAGCCAAAGTTAACAAATACACGGAAAACCTCTGTACTTGTGAGGTCTAAGGGATAAAAGTGAGTTTATGTTCCCCTCTGCTCACAATTCCCCGGACAAGGGGGCTTTGGATGGAAATGGGTAATCTCTGGTTACACGGTACTGCATTCCAGTCAGTCTTTCGACAAAAAGAGCTAAGTTTGAAGATCTTTACAGAAATTCATTTCTCACCTCATCTGTCTTAAGGACAGAGGACTTTGCGTTCCTCCAAAAAGCGGAAAAATAGTTGTCCCTAGAAACAGAAAAAATAAAGAAAGGGGTACAAAATGTTGTCAGGACTCCGTAATACAGAAAAAAGATCAATCTCACTTAACAGTGCATAATGTTTTCGTAAAATGCATAATTTTCAGCACACTAAGCATCTCTCAGAGATATTGGGAAGAAAATGCTAAGTACAAGCCCGAGGATAAAGGGAAAAGGCAGCAGAAACACGAGCATAATTTGCAAAACCCAGAACTAAGGGCTTCACAAACATCATCTTACTTAAAAGGTAGGCATTATTCCTAAAATTACAAAATGAGAAAAAGTGCCGAGCTCCCTTACTAGCTTGACTTAGCTGGTGGAAGCAAGTTTCGAACCTACGCGGGTCTGTAACTCAAAAACTCTACGGGTATTTCTACGAGTTCCAGTCCGCCGGTTCTTCGGTCCCTCGTCCTCCCACAAGGAAAGTCAACCAGGGGCTGCGCGGGAATGGGACTCAGTTACACATCACAGCCACCCAGACCCGACTCTAAAAAGAAAAAGCACAGCAGCACCGAGTCACCAACCTCAACCTGGAATACAACAGGGCACGGGAAAAACCCTTTCCTGTCTCTTCTGCAGTCTCGCGAGAAATGGAGGGACGGAAGTGGACAGAAATAACTTCCGGTGACAGGCCGCGCATACATGTGACGTCACGCCTCTGGCACCACCCCTCCCCCGCGGCCGCGCAAAGCTTTTCACAGCCCGACGCTGGGTCCCGGCAGGGGGCAGCAGGAGACCGCGGTGAGCGCCTTCTGGGAGTATTTCGGGGGGCGAAACGGGACTCGGGGGAGCCTTCCAGCCATCCGGCCAGAGGCCCTGAGTTGCTGCTAGACACCGACATGAAATGGGAAAATCACTATTATATACATGAATTTTGTAGCGTGATAGGTTGATTACGCTTATTTATGTGATAACATGATGTAGATGAAAACTTCAGCGTTTCAGTTCAGTTCTATTCTGTCGCTCAGTCGTGTCCGATTCGGCGACAACATGGACTGCAGCACGCCAGGCCTCCCTGTCCATCACGAACTCCTGGAGTCCACCCAAACCCATGTCCATTGAGTCGGTGATGCCATCCAACTATCTCATCCTCTGTCGTCCCCTTCTCCTCCTGCCCTCAATCTTTTCCCAGCATCAGGGTCTTTTCAAATGAGTCAGCTCTTTGAATCAGGTGGCCAAAGTTGAAGTTTCAGCTTCAACATGAGTCCTTCCAATGAACACCCAGGACTGATCTCCTTTAGGATGGACTGGTTGGATCTCCTTGCAGTCCAAGGGACTCTCGAGAGTCTTCCAACACCACAGTTCAAAAGCATCAATTCTTCGGCGCTCAGCTTTCTTTATAGTCCAACTCTCACATCCATACATGACTACTGGAAAAACCATGGCCTTGACTAGACAGACCTTTGTTGACAAAGTAATGTCTCTTGTAGGGACTTATATTATCAAAGATTATTTCAAACTTAAGCAACATCATGGTTTGTTTTCATTGATGTCTTGTAGGCGATTAGTTCTCCTGAAGAGATTAGTTCTTCTGAAAATAAGTTCCATATTTCCTATCTAAAATTTTCTGATTACAAATATATCTTAAATGCATATTATAAAATGCTGAATAAGAAAAGTATAATAATGGTCAGATAAGAATGGTGTATTATTGATTCATTTTTTTCTTCTCATATTTTTGCAAAGAGGTTTACTCATTAAGGATTAAAAATATTTTTCAAATTCGCAAAACATTGTCATTACCTCCAGTAGGAGAAATGACTTGGTTGCCATTGGCATTGCATTAGAATGGAATCTTTATGTACCTTGCCTGTGTTTTATTCATTATTCACTATACCCCCCACCCTGTTTTCAGGATGAAGGGATATGGTGAAAATTAAGACAAAGCCCTGCCCTCCTGGACTTTATTTCCAAGGTAGGTCTCATTCTCACCCTGAATGTCTGCTTATCTACATGCTTCCCCAAGACCACAGGTGACCCAAGCCTCTACTAAAATGATGTAATTAAGAAAAGAAAGTGTGGTTGGAATCACTGGGAACTGTGTGTGGGAGAAGACCAGTGGCAGGGAGTAAGCAATGATGAAGAAACAAAGAGGAAAGGGGATGAGGTGAAGTAGTAGCATGGTAGAAGATAACTTTTCCTAGAAACTGTTCTAAAGTTTTTATCTTTCTGAATTTGTTATAAAGGCTAAAGTAACTCAATTTTTAAGTCAAATTTATATTGTCATTATTGTCATGTATCTCTTTTTACAGTTCTCTTCCTTTTCTGCAACCATGGCAATATAAGATCATATATGTGTTTCTTTTTTAAAATAGGGGTATAGCCAAAAAATGTCCAACCTACCACACAATTGCACTCATCTCACATGCTAGCACAATAATGCTCAGAATTCTCCAAGCCAGGCTTCAACAGTACGTGAACCATGAACTTCCAGGTGTTCTAGCTGGATTTAGAAAATGCAGAGGAACCAGAGATCAAATTGCCAACATTGTTGGATCATCGAAAAAGCAAGAGAGTTCCAGAAAAATATCTACTTCTGCTTTATTGATTATGCCAAAGACTTTGACTGTGTAGATCACAACAAATGGTGGAAAATTCTTCAAGAGATGGGAATACCAGACCACCTTACCAGCCTCCTGAGAAACCTGTATGCAGGTCAAGAAGCAACAGTGAGAACTGGACATGGAACAACAGACTGGTTCCAAATAGGGAAAGGAGTACATCAAGGCTGTATATTGTCACCCTGCTTATTTAACTTATATGCAGAGTGAAGTGAAGTCACTCAGTCGTGTCCAACTCTGCGACCCCATGGACTGTAGCCTACCAGGCTGCTCAGTCCATGGAATTTTTCAGTCAAGAGTACTGGAGTGGGTTGCCTTTCCTTCTCCAGAGGATCTTCCTGACCCAGGGAACGAACCTGGGTCTCCCACATTGCAGGCAGATGGTTTACCGTCTAAGCCACAAGGGAAGCCCTATATGTAGAGTACATCATGTGAAATGCCGGGCTGGATGAAGCACAAGCTGGAATCAAGATTGCCGGGAGAAATATCAATACCTCAGACACGCAGTCAACACCACCCTTGTGGCAGAAAGTGAAGAAGAACTAAAGAGCCTCTTGATGACAGTGAAAGAGGAGAGTGAAAAAGTTAGCTTAAAACTCAACATTCAGAAAACTAAGATCATGGCACCTGGTCCCATCACTTCATGGCAAATAGATGGGGAAACCATGGAAACAGTGTCAACTTTATTTTCTTGGGCTCCAAAATCACAGCAGATGGTGACTGCAGCCATGAAATTAAAAGACACACTTACTCCTTGCAAGAAAAGTTATGACCAATCTAGACAGCATATTAAAAAAAGGAGAGACGTTACTTTGCCAACAAAGGTCCGTCTAGTCAAAACTATGGCTTTTCCAGTAGTCGTGTATGGGTGTAAGAGTTGGACTATAAAGAAAGCTGAGTGCTGAAAAATGTTGCTTTTGAACTGTGGTGTTGGAGAAAACTCTTGGGAGTCCCTTGGACTGCAAGGAGATCAAACCAGTCAATCCTGAAGGAACTCAGTCCTGAATATTCATTGGGAGGACTGATGCTGATGCTGAAACTCCAATACTTAGGCCACCTGATTCGAAGAACTGACTCATTGGGAAAGACCCTGATGCTGGGAAAGATTGAAGGCAGGAGGAGAAGGGGATGGCAGAGGATGAGATGGTTGGATGGCATCAACAACTTGATGGCCATGAGTTTGACCAAGCTCTGGGAGTTGGTGATGGACAGGGAAGCCTGGCGTGCTGCAGTCCGTGGGGGTTACAAAGGGTCGGACACGACTGAGCAACTGAACTGAACTGATCGTTGCTTTACAGTGTTGTGTTAATTTCTGTGGTACAACAAAGTGAATCATCTATATGTATACATATATCCCCTCCCCCTTGGACCTCCCTCCTACCCTGCAATCCTCCTATCCTATCGTCTATGACATCGCAGAGCACAGAGCTGAACTCCCTGTGGTACATAGCTGGTTCCCATTAGCTATCTATTTTACTTATGGTAGTGTATACATGTCAATCCCAATCTCCAAATCATCACACTCACCCACCCTTCCCCCCATATATGTGTTTTTAAGTGACCTTACTTGGGGTGGGGATCAAAGTTGCAGGATTGAATGGACTGCTCCTTCCCGGGCCCCCTTTTTATTTGAAAGCATGTACCAGGGCAAGGACAGACTCTGGAGCCCTCCTTCCACAAGTTGTACTTAGACACTCAGGACATATGCTGAGAGTCAAGTACAAATATAGTATCTGTGCTGTATTCAGAAGCACCTCTGCCCTTTTATAAAGAAAGTTGTTTGCTCTTGTTTGAGGTTTTCTGTTTGTTGTTTTTGTTGTTGTTGTTGTTACTAAGCCCAAAGTACCTGCCTGATCAGCTCTGCCCAGGAAGTGTCCTTAGTTTTTCATGCAAATGGACTTCTAGCAAAACCACAAGGCTTTGGTTGACTACTCATGTTTGAATCTCAGAGGATCCGACTGAGGTCAGAGAGGAAGTGGTCCTCCACCCCACTCCCCCTACCCAATGAAATCACACCCACAGACTCCTGCACTCATGGACACATGGCTCACCCACACCACGTCAGCTTCCCAGACAGACTGCCAGCTGCCTACAAGTCTCACTTGAGGGCCTTCAGAGGAACGTCAGGTCTCTGCCTAGAACTCTCTTCCTCCATTCTCTTGCCTGGCATTTGGTTTGCCTGAAAACCAAAGAGAAGTCTGCAAAGCTTAAGGCTGAGTAAACCAGTAAAGTTACCCACATAGTCACAGGCAGTTAATATTCTTTGTTTGCAAACAAACAAACAAAAGGGCTAGCTTAATTTCCTTCCTTTCCAAGACAGTTGTTTTTAACAACATTTTTACAGAGTTTCCTGCTGGCAACTTTATTTCTCTGAAATGTGCCTAACCAGAATCTAGAAAGACATCATGAGTAAGCTCTCCTACTTCCAGGCTAATTACCACAAGGGTCGGTGGCAAGGAACTGGATACTTAGCCTGGCAAATTTGCTGATTCCAGACCTGATGTTGAAATGGGAATCCAAGTTCTTGTTCACAGTGTCAAAGAATGAAATTTATGATCAAGCAGACACTCATGGTAGTAAACATGCAGGATTTATTTTAGAGAAGTGAGAAGTACAAAGCTCTCAGGACAGACACCGAGATAGGGCGAAGTGCCCCAAAGGCAGGAGTTACAGCAGTTTGTATCTTTATCAGTATTGATCTGTTTGTTTTTGGTTGACTTGGGTCCCTGACATATATGTAATTTTTAACCAATCGTTTTAAGGCAACTATGTCTAGTTTGAGATTTTTTTTAAAAATTTTTTTGTAACTTGCTTTTATTTTTTTTTTTTTTTTGATCCCCAAGTCCTTGACTTTTTCTTAGACATTGAGTTGCCCTCCCATGACCCTTTCTAATGACCCCAGGCCGTTGTTCAAGGACCAGATGTATGGGGTAAAAGTTAAAGGTCTACCTGGTGTTTTTCTTCTTGATAAGTTGGACAGCAGTTAACAATTGTCCTGTCTTGGGTCTGGATGTTTTATTACCTACTAGATTAGGGAGGTATTTCTCTGAATGCCTGGAAACTGAAACAACTGTATAACTTTAGGTTAATGAAGCAAGATATTTGTATGGGAGAAAAATTTGAAATTTAAAAAAGAACCAAGGTCCCAGCCCTACACTAGCTGCCTAAAAATTTCTTCCTCGATATGATCCTGGGTTCTCAAGGTAATTAGATTGCCACCATCACCAGAAGAGAGTTGGCTAAGAGAAACACCATAAACTTGAGATTCCACTCAGTCTGGTGAGTTTAACAACCTTTTGGGTTGTTTGATCCTACAGTACTCTGCCTTAAATTACCATGAGGCAATTCTTCATCACTGGTAGAAAATGTTACATTACTGCAGAGCAGGGGAGCAAATATTCACAAGATGGAATAAAACCCACTTTTTCCAAAATTATATTCCTTCCTGTTTACAGTCTATCTTAAAATTCCACCTTTAGAGATTTATTCCTCGGTATTTATAGCATGACAATTTTAAATCAGAAACGGATTTGAAAGGGAAAACAAATTAAGCCAACAGTCAGCGACCAGCAACCAGTTCCTCTGGTTCTGCCGGCTGCACGCGCTCTCTGATAAACCCAGAACCACCTGAGTTCTGCTAAAGTAAACCATGTCACCTGAAAACATGAATGAGCAAAATGAACCTCACTGCAGATGTTGTCCAAGGCGTTACTTGCCACACCACACAGAAAAGCAGCTTTCAGATCTGTTGTTGGACAGCCTGGCTCACATTTTCTTCCTACTGGATGGTCTTCAGGACTTCCAACTCCTCTCCTCACTATTTCACCCAAAGTCAGCCGTGCTCCAGGCCCATCTTCAGATCCAAATCCACCTGAGGCTCAGTGAAATAAAATCCCACCTAGGTAACAGATCCTAGTCTTCTTAGTAGTGGAGAGGGATTCGAAATAGCAGACCGTATTAAATCTCGCTTTTAATAGTTAACAGTTATAGAATAGTTATTATGTGTAAGGTCTTGTTAACCCTGCAAAGCATATTTTGTTATTCCTACTTTACAGTTAAGAAAAGGGAGAGATGAAGCAGTTAAATAAGTAGCCCCATATCACACACCCAGGAAGCAGGAACCAGAAATCAGATCCAGGCTATTTGACACCAAACCTGAGCTCTTAATAATTAAATTCTATTAACCTCCATGGCTTACTTGCTCAGTTGTGTCTGACTCTCTGCTACCGCATGAACTGTCGCCCACCAGGCTCCTCTGTCCAAGAGGTTTCCCAGGCAAGAATACTGGAGTGGATAGCCATTTCCTTCTCCAGGGGATCTACCTGACCCAGGGATTGAACCCAGTTTTCCTGCATTGCAGGCAGATTCTTTACCAACTGAGCCACCAGGGAAGCCCTATTAACCTCTACTGCACCTAATAAATGCCTTCCCTAGTAAGTGCATGAAAATATTGATTGAATAAAGTTACTTATATTTCTAAGATGATCAGAAATACTCTAGCTCCTTATAGTTATTTTTTTCCAGCTGCAAAAATTAATTTTCTTTGTGGAATACCAAAATAATCCACTAAAAAACACTACATTATCTTAAATGAAAGTGAAAATTGTGAGTATATTGCAATTGTTTGCTAGTATTATTTTTCCAGCTTTATTGAGGTATAATTGACAAATTAAAGTTGAGTATATATAAGGTATACAACACAATGATTCGATGTACCTATCCATTGTGAAATGATTACCACAATCAAGCTAATTAACACATCCTTCACCTCACATCATTACTATTATTTTTTGTGTGGGGTGAAAACACATAAGATCTACTCTCAGCAAATTTTAAGTATACAGTACAGTATTATTAACTATAACCCCCTTGTTGTACATTGATTCCCATAGATATCTAAAGCTTTCTGTCTGGTATTAAGTGAATGGATGAATAAATGAATGAATGAACCGACTAATTTACTGACTAAGCAACTGAGCTTCCTCATCTAAAAATGTTTTCTTTCAGTTGGTCTTTTGATATTTATGCATCACCAGGTAGGCACCAGAGAAACAAAGAAACTTAAGAAACACTCCTTGCCTTTAGCAAGTCTGATGGAGATATTCATAGTCCAAGAGAAAAGTGTTGACCCAGATGACATTGAAGGTCCCTTCCTGCTATAGGCTTTTGTGATTTTATTGAGTAGGAGCTTTGCACCCCATGTACTGAACTGGTAGATTTATGATCAGGGGAGATGGCCCATTCTTCCTCCCATCTTAAGCACCCAAATCAGTGAAAAGGAGAAGATTTTAAATGACTGCTAACCTTGGCTAGATTTTGGGAGGGGGAGGTGGGTGCTGTCAAATAATCACCGAAGAGGTAACTTAGGGCTTCCTCTTCCCTGGAGGCTCAGACAGTAAAGAATCTGCCTGCAGTGCAGGAGACCCAGGTTCCATCCCTGGGTCGGGAAGATCCCCTGAAGAAGGGAATGGCAACCCACTCCAGGATTCTTGCCTGGAGAATTTCATGGACAGAGGAGCCTGATGGGCTGCAGTCCATGGGGTTGCAAAGAGTCAGACCCCACTGAGCCATTAACACTTTCACTTTTCACTTTCACTAAGCAAAATAGCAAAGATGGGAAGTCTTACCTTACTGCCATCCAGCCTTCCTCACCGCTCCTGATTCCTGTCTGCTGAACCACTGGTACCTCCTGCTTCCGCCTGAGTCTCCCGCACCTCACTGTGACACTAGGCAAGCCAGCTGAGCATAAAGAGTACCCGTCTCCAAAGCTGCCTGTAGAACTTCTCTCTTCAACCTTACCTGTGAGGTGGACTCTTGACCTTTCCACCTCAGTATCCCTCATAACCTGCTGTTGTCAATGCTAGCTGCACATTAGCATCGCTGCGGGAGCTTTTTAAGTATCCCAAAGCCCAGCTCTCCACCCGCAGGGATTCTGATTTAATTGGTTTGACGGGAAGCCCAGACATTGGTCTGATTTTTTGTTATGTTTAAAACCAGTTTTGGTTTTCAATGGATGATTCTAATGGATAGCCAAAATTGAGAACTACTGTAGCTTTGAAACTGGAGTTGTTTCATTTGTACCCGCAGGTTAAAGCCCCCTCTGGATGCTGGGGCCAGTTCTGTTTCTCACCAGGGAGAATTCAAGTAGCCTTCAGCTAGCAGCTCAGCAACTCGGAGCTTAATCCCAGGTGACCTGGGCTCCCAGTGTCAGTGATTACCGGCTGCTGTTCCTTGTGATTGAGCCTCTGCCCCAAAGGAGTACGGGGAATAAAAGAAGGGGAAACAGTTGCTGGGCAGGCAAAACAGTAGGTGTTGAGGCCTTCCCACTGTGTTCTGCCTCCCTTCCCCTGCTCAAACCACTGTAACAAATTTGACCAGAATAAACAGTATCACTTAGTGACAGGCACGGATAGGAAATTATCTGACCTAATATCACTCAGCCATGCCCATGTCAAGCTGCAGATTTTTCTCTTTATTTTACTACATCTACCACTCTTAGTGATAATTTTTAATAATCTCTTGCCCAGAGATATCTCATCTTTAATCGCCTTTCCTTTATACTCTCCCTGTCTTAACTTGAAACTGGTTATTTCTAGAATATTTTCCTCTCCCTTGATCCATTTTTACCTCCCCCACCATGACTATAACCATGCCTAAGCAAAAGACTATTATCAGTGGTGTATTTAAACCAGAAAAAAAAGAGAAGTAACATTTTAAAGGGAATTCTTTTTTTTTTTTTTTTTTGGTGTAAAAAGAAAGAATAAGTTCTAGAGTTCATAAAAGCGCTAATAAAAGCTCTTTACAATTCTCACAAGAGCCTGTATTCTTTTTATTCTCCTCTAAAGAAAATTTTTCTTCAGACACCAGCATTCAACATAAGTCATTTTTAACTGGTGTGTTGTTTTCTCTTTTGATACTGGCTTCTCTTGTATGCAGGTCAGGAAGCAACAGTCAGAACTGGACATGAAACAACAGACTGGTTCCAAATAGGAAAAGGAGTATGTCAGGGCTGTATAGTGTCACCCTGCTTTTTTAACTTATATGCAAAGTACCTCATGAGAAACGCTGGGCTGGAGGAAACACAAGCTGGAATCAAGATTGCCTGGAGAAATACCAATAACCTCAGATATGCAGATGACACAACCCTTATGGCAGAAAGTGAAGAAGAAGTAAAGAGCCTCTTGATGAAAGTGAAAGAGGAGTGTGAAAAAGTTGGCTTAAAGCTCAACATTCAGAAAACTAAGATCATGGCATCTGGTCCCATCACTTCATGGCAAATAGATGGCAAAACAGTGGAAACAATGGCAGACTTTTATTTTCTTGGGCTCCAAAATCACAGCAGATGGTGACTGCAGCCAAGAAATTAAAAGACGCTTACTCCTTGGAAGGAAAGTTATGACCAACCTAGACAGCATATTAAAAAGCAGAGACATTACTTTGCCAACAAAGGTCCGTCTAGTCAAAGCTGTGGTTTTTCCAGTGGTCATGTATGGATGTGAGAGTTGGACTATAAAGAAAGCTGAGTACTGAAGAATTGATGTTTTTGAACTGTGGTGTTAGAGAAGACGCTTGAGAGTCCCTTGGACTGCAAGGAGATCTAACCAGTCCATCCTAAAGGGGATCAGTCCTGAATATTCATTAGAAGGACCGATACTGAAGCAGGGAGGTGATGGACAGGGAGGCCTGGCATGCTTCAGTTCATGGGGTCGCAAAGAGGCAGACATGACTGAGGGACTGAACTGAACTGAACTGAACTTGTCTCACAGCTATTTTGGGTTTTACTACTTTTTTAATACTTCATTTTACAGACTCTTTCCAGAACACTAGCACCACCTACAATATTGTCTTAATTGAAAATTCTACTCTGGTACTAAAGTTTCAAAATGAGTGTAAATATCTAGCACCATGATGGAGGTTCCCTTCACTAAGCAGTCTGCTTTTCCACTGTCACAGGGGAAAGGCCTTGAGGTTTCACAAAGGCCAGGAATGAACATGAGGGCAGATTTTATTGACATCTGTTTCTGTTGGTAAGATTGATGACTTCCCAGCCATCAGTGACATGGAGAAATTCAGTCTCTTCTTCAGCCCAGGAGAAGCTGCTAAATATCATTTTCCTAGTACCAAGGAGTTTCATAACACACCATTCTTTGTACCCAGTTAATTATAGTGGCAATCTAAAGAAGCAACCCCTATTGTAAGGTTTAGAACAATTCTCAGAAAAAGTACTTTTTAAAATTCACATATTTGTCTAGTTAAAGATAAGTGCTTTAAAATATGTTCATTTTTCCTGACATTAAATATAAACCTTAGCTTGATTCTGTTCTCTGTTTTGATCAGGCACTGTGATTCTCTGTGAACATTAGCAAAAGATTAAACAGGTACAGAGAGAAAGAACTCTCAAATGTTTTAAAGCACATAGAATGATTAATTTTTTCTATTGTGTATTGAATTATGTGTTCCATATTGCCCTTGAGAATATCACAATCATGACTTATGATCTGTATGTATTTTTAGGACATATTTAAATTAGTCATTGTGAATCAGATATCCTAAGATCATTTAATTAATTACCTGCATTACCTAACCTCTACTTAAATTTCTTCTCTAGACATGTTACTCCTACAGACTAAATTATTCATCTCACCAAACTTTCTAGGCTGACAAAAACCACTTGCTTTCTAGCTTAGGTACTATTGTGAAAGCAAGTCTCAGTTCAACAAATACTTTCTCTTTTATTGAAAGATAATGGTAAAGAATCATCATGTCTAAAAATAGATACTTGGAGCTTAGAATCTGTCAGACCATATGTTGTACGACTCCAAGATCCAGGCAACAAAGGCATCCTTCTCCAGTGGGTATGTATTATTACTTTCTAGAGGATTGAGTGCCAGCCTAGTCGTATTGACTGCACCGTCATTGAAACATGCTTAGAAGAGAAGCAGATGTGAATTCCTGGGGATGGTGGAGGGAAAACATTAGTTAATTGGCACTGAATGCATTTGTACCTGTGTTGTGAGAATGCATATGATGATGTGAATATTTTTCTAGTGTTCTTGAGATTTCTTTTAAGAAAATTACTTTTCTTGTTTCTCATTGACAGTCAATGAAATAACCACAAAATACAGAATTTGAGGCAGCCTTCACCTCTAAGCAAGACAGCCTTTCACAGAACTTTATAAGATCTTTTTAATTCTTTTTCTATATTGAAATTTTAACATTTTTTTCTACTAGACATTATTTCATTGTTTTAACCTTTAAAACTTCTTTTAAAACGTGAAATAAGTTTTCAAACCTGTTGCCATGAATCTCTAAATATGTTTTCCATATATGGTACACATGTTATATTATAGCATGTTGCAAATTCTATATGGTGCAAACTCAACCATCTTCAGAGATTCAATTACAGTTTTATATTAGAATATCATTCTGAGACTGCATACATAGTACCTTAAAGCAATTTGACCATTACTCGGTTTAGACCACAAACAATTCCAGCCTCCAAAGGGGGATTCTTTTATAACTATCAAATTTCCACTCCTCTTTAGACTGCAGAGGCCCAACTGCATTGCTATATTTACAAAACCAAACACTTTTAAAATGTAAAGGTCAAGAGGCCCAGGTCTTCTCTAACTACTTAGCAACAATTGTGCTGGTAGTTATAGAGATAGAAACGTCTGTTCTTTATTAACAAAAGAACTTAAGTCCTCTTAAGTGATGGAAGTTATAGAAGAGGAAAGAAGAAATGAAAAGTAGTATCGGACAGTATATTTATTCCAAGACATGAGGCTGTGTGTATACTTCCCTGATGGCTCAGAAAGTAAAGAATCTGCCTTCAGTGCAGGAGACCTGGGTTCGATTCCTGGGTTGGGAAGATCCCGTGGAGAAGGGCATGGGAACCCACTCCAGTATTCTTGCCTGGAGAATTCCATGGACAGAAGAGCCTAGTGGGCTACAGTCTGTGGGATCACGAAGACTCAGACCTGACTGAGCAACTTTCACTGTGAGGCTATATTTCTTTTATTTTTTAAAATTATGTATGTGTGTACGTATATGTATGTATATATGTAAAGTAAGCTTACATACATGATACAAAGATGCAAAAGCAGATACAATAAGAACTTATCTCTCTCCTTTTATTCAGTTACCCAGTTCCCCTCTCTGAAGGACAACCTGTACCCAGTTTCATGGCAATTCTTCTAACAACAAAATACATGCATTTGCCAACATACATATATAAATTTACTCTCTCTCTCTCCTTTCACTCAAAAGGTAATATGTCATATATTCTCTTCTGCTCCTTGAGTTTTCACTCTCGAAGATTGTTCCAAATCCGTCATATAGAAGTCATCACTTTAGCTACTGTCTGCATAGTACTCCACAGTACAAATATAGCATAATTCATCTAAGTAGTCTGTTAATAATAAGCATTTACTAATGTTTCCAAATGACGAATAGGCAGCAATAAATGTTTCATTTGTGTGTATTTTGTACTGCACATATGCAAGATTATCTGTAGAATAAAAACCTAGGTGTTGAGATGATTGGGTCAAAGTGTGAGCATTTTCAATTTTGACAGAACCAAACTACCCTCCGTGAACATTCTACTGGTTTTCACTGACAGCAGTAACATATGAAATGGAAACAATGTTTTTAGCCAGGACCCACTGCATATTTGTACTCCAAAAGAAATGAAAAAGGACAAATATATTCTTGTTACATGTTATAAATGTCAGGAAACTCTAGCATTTGAAAGATAGGAAATAAAAGCTGACAGTACATAGTAAATATTTCATAGTTTGTTGACAAGCAAGAAAAGTATCATCATGTTACAATAGAGAATTTCTAATGAAAACTGTTAAATTTTTCTATTTCTATTGATAATTCTATTACTAAAAGTAATAAAGAGTTATTTCTGATAACAATGATAACAACAGGAAATATTAGATGAGATTTCTAAACGTTCCATAATACATGGAACAAGTAAATATATCAGTGGACTGTGACTTTTAAAATCTTATTTATTATATAATTATTTATTATTAGACTACAATAATGGGTATCATAATGTCACAAGGCTCTAATTAGTCCTCAAATTTACAAATAGCTATTCTGGGAATACAATTTAAAATTATTTTAGGGAAAAAATCCTTGAAGAAATAGTTAATAGTGCTATAAAAATTCTTAACTGGAAGACTAGGTATTAATACTACATTATTCATAAAATGAAAAAAGCTCAGTTCAGTTCAGTCGCTCAGTCGTGTCCGACTCCTTGCGACCCCATGAATCGCAGCACACCAGGCCTCCCTGTCCATCACCAACTCCCGGAGTTTACTCAAACTCATGCCCATCGAGTTGGTGATGCCATCCAGCCATCTCATCCTCTGTTGTCCCTTTCTTCTCCTGCCCCCAACCCCTCCCAGCATCAGGGTCTTTTCCAATGAGTCAACTCTTCGCATGAGGTGGCCAAAGTATTGGAGTTTCAGCTTCAGCAGCAGTCCTTCCAATGAACACCCAGGACTGAACTCCTTTAGGATGGACATAGTAATTAAACCCCCTTTATTAGGAAACAGGGCTTCCCTTGTGGTTGAGACAGTAAAGAATTCGCCTGTAATGTGGGAGACCTGGGTTCGATCCCTGGGTTGGATAGATCCCCTGGAGGAGGGCATGGCAACCCACTGCAATATTCTTGTCTGGAGAATCCCCATGGACCGAGGAGCCTGGTGGGCTACAGTCCATGGGGTTGCAGAATCGGAAATGACTGAGTGACTAAGCACACACACATATTAGGAAACAAATTCTTAAGAATTCTTAACCATCCTTTATGATTCAAAATTTCTTTCATTGTTCCAAATTTAAGCTCAACTGAATGTCAATACCACTGTGTGGATTTTTCTGATCATAAGATGAATTGGACTAAACAGTTCGGTGGTAAACCTTACTACTGAAACCCTAGAAGTGATAAAACAAGTAGTTTTAAAGACAAAGTCCCACAGAGCTAGTCATCACATTTAAATTGTGTCTGCAAAATGCAAAAGAAAACAATTTGGTCAAACAACTACTGGTCAAGTAGGTGAAACATAAAACCAGTCAAACACATCTTTCAGCATCATATAAGGGACAAACTGCTGCTTGACTGGATTTCATCCAAATATTTATCATGCTGTAATCTTAGCCCTGTTCTCAGATGACAGCAGATAAGGTGGCAAAACACTGCTTTGCAGTAGCCATTTAAAATTAACCTCATTGTGTAACTGTCATATATTTCACCGCTGGTGGTAAAGAGTCCTCTTGCCAGTACAGAAAACGCAAGAGATGCAGGTTCGATCCCTGGGTCAGGAAGATCCACTGCAGGAGGGAATGGGAATCCATTCCAATATTCTTCCCTGGAAAATTCCATGGACAGAGAAGTCTGGTGGGCTACAGTCCATGGGGCCTCAGAGAGTTGGACATGACTGAGCACACACACATAGACACACAAGTCAAAAGGCAGGACTACAACATAGAATGCACGTCACATGAAAATAAAGTAGCTTGGCTCTTTAGAAAGAATGGGCCTGAACTGTATGAAAATGATTGTTTGCATTTAACAGTAATAATACATTTTCTGTCCTGGTTCACTCACAATCCATCTCTAGCATCAGCATCGTGTATGGTACCAATACATCAGGCAGGTTTAAAAACAAAGGACCAGTTCTTCATCCTACTATCATTTCAACACATTTCATGTCTGTAGTTATTTGACGTTGGCCATCTCAAGATATTCTGGAATTTTCCACACTAGTAGCTTCTCTCTACTAGCGTTTCATATAATTCAGGAGTGCACAGAGAATTAATGTGATCTCTCTTCAAATAAACAAGTCTCCTTATACAAATATAGAAGTCAACCTCTGACTTTTTAGAAACCTGTATCTAATCATGTGCTCCCCAGATGCTGCTACCATGGTGCCAGAATAATTGGTAACATTCTGGGCTGCTATATTGTGACAGCTGGCGCCATTATTTCTTAAGGCAGAAAAATGATTTTAAAAAATGAACAACAAAAATTCAGTGTTTCTGAAGCCATTGCCCCCTTTTCTGTCTGTATAATGCTGTCAGCTAAACCCAAGATCTGCAACTAGATCAATATCCTACTGACATTTCTCATGTGCAGTCTCTGTTGTTTTCTCCATCCTTATGTTAAGTTTTAAACTAATGAATTCATTAATAAACAGGACATTTAGCCAAACAGGACATTTAGCCTGACAACTAATGTCTACACAATGAACCAAAAAATCATCCATAGAGGTTGATTGGATTCAGTTATTAAAATAATCAGGATAAGACAAGTGAAATATTTCTTTTTAGATTGTTTTGAAGCAAACATTACCAAGTGAAAGAATTAATCTAATTATTTTTTTCTTCATACTTTGTAAAAATATTCTGAGATCACAATGATTTGCTTTCTATAGGTAATGAATGCTTTGTAAATATTAGCTCATCTAAGTCTTATAATTCTAAAAGTGAGAAATTATTATCCTTGTTTTCCTGAGGAGGAAATTGCTGCTCAGAAGAGTTAAGTAACCTATCTACAGTTATAAAATTAGCCAGATTGTAGCAAAGCTGGCCTTGCAACTAGATATCAATTTCAAATACTATACTCACTTATTTGTGAGTGAAAGCAAAAGTGTTCCATAGATATCATTCTTCAGAGAATAGAGCCAGAAGAAATTAATTTGAATCGTAACAAAGTGTGAAGTTTGTAAAGAGAATGCTGTTTTTCAATAAGGATGGGATGTGGAAAGAAACATACAGGGAGTTGCTATTACTTTATCCCTTACACATGGGTTACATTTTTCAGTATGTATTAAAATATTACATAATAAAAGTATTTTAAAAGAAATTTTAAAACAAACTAATTATTGAGAGATGTTGTGAATATCTTAAAATATAAAAACAGATATTTTCCCCTAGGTAACCTCAAAGTAAGTAATGAGTGGGCTCCAAGGAACCCACCACAGCCCACACAAAAGTCCTGACCCACTATTTACCTATCGTGATTGTTTCTTTGTTATTTCTGTGTCAGAAAACTCAGATGACTCCAACAGGTATTAGGGGAAATCTGCTCCTAAAATAAGATTAGAACAAAATCCTAAGAGGATTAATTTTCTTACGGGAAGGTCATTTTGATTCAAGTGGACAGTTTTGAATTTGGATTTCAGTATACCTAATAAAAATCAACAGGTACCTTTCCTTGATGTTAAGATACTAGTTTTCAAATCATTGTGACAAATCATTGTGACATCATCACGTTGAAGCCCAGATATGCTCATTTTCTCAAGAGGGGTTTCTTTCTGTTAAGAGTATGTGTTCTGATAGAAGGCTCTTAATGAAATGCAGGCTAATAAATTTGCTGTTATGCATGCGGGCTAATTCATAATTATTTTTCAGGACTATACCATGCTCACAGACATCTGATTGGTCAACCTTTACTGTGGTTTGGTCTTATTCATTTAATTTTGTTTTAGTAGTCATGCCTGTAATCATAAAATAGCCAGCCCAATCCCACTTTTCAGAGGTAACCATCATCTTGTACCATTTGTGTTCAGTTCCTTTTATTATTTCCGTAACTCTAAATGACATTTCTTCATGTTACATGAGCTTATTAAATTTTAATTTTTACTTTTAGCAAAATTGCATTCACATAACCTAAAACGTCAAATAGTACTACAAAGCTTATAGTGAAGAGTGTGAGACTGTCAGGGTCCTGTCTCTCTCAATCTCTTATGCCCAGTCTCAATTGGCAGCTTCTTTCAGCTTTTCTTTCTTTAGCTATTTATATTTTATATAATATGCTTATAGTGCTATTTTCTGCTTCTACTTTAGGTGTTTATATGTCAGCTTTTTACCCTGAAAAATTTGGATTGGGCTTTTGTACATAAGGTCGCCACATTCTTTTCTACCCATGGTTACAATTTTTAATCAAATTATTTGCCCATTATTTTATATTACTATTATTACTGTGCAAATATTGTTCATAACTAAGCCACATAGTGTAGTTTAGTTTTTTATTTGTGTTACTAATTATTTCATGAACTCTCTTAACCGGACTGTAGAAGTCCTTTCCTTATGAGTAAATATGTATCAGGTGAGCTATTAGTTCTGATTTTTAACTCAAAGACATCTTTCCTGGAGTCCAGGTCCTCCTGCTTCTGTATGGATTGATCATGCTCCAGACTCTCTGTATGACGACAGCCCAGAATCGTATTAATTATTACCCTAGGTCTTCCCTTTCCTTTTCCTCTTGTGTTGAATTAATTGTTTCCTGGAACCTATATCTTCTTATTTCTTGGGGTGTGTTCCCCCCCTCATTTTAATGAAGTCAGTCATCTGATAGCTGCCTAAGAGTCCATAAAAATAATATTTTTAATATTTATTTTTATTTATTTGTTTGTTTTTCCCTGTTCTTAGTTGCAGCCTGCAGGTTCTTTAGTTGTGCCATGTGGGATCTAGTTCCGAGGCCAGGGATCAAACCCAGGCCCCTGTATTGGGAGCCCAGAGTCTTAGCCACTGGACCACCGGGGAAGTCTCAAGAATAATATTGTTGAAATCTTGCAAATCTGAAAGCATCTTTAGCTTACCCTCCTTAACAGTTTGCCTTGAAATCCAGGGAGGCTGGAATTCATTTTCATCTATACGTTTTTTTATGGCATTGGTCTCTTGCCACACTTTCCAGTGTGGCTGTTGAGAAGGATGGTGCCAACACTGACTCCTGAATCTGGTTTTCCCTGTGTGGGAGCTTTTATTAAACATACATTCTCTCCTTCTCAAGTATTTGTCGGGCAGCCATTATTGTGCTAGGCTCTGTCTTAGAAGCTAGGGATTACAGCACTGAAAAAAAGAAAGGCATATATCCCTGCCTTTGTGGAACTTACATTCTGGGAGTGGGTGGGTAACAAATAATAAGCAAAATAAATGTAACATATGTAACATGTTAGATAGTGATAAGTACTCAAGCAGAGAACTGAGAGTATGCAGTGTGAGGGCTGGAAATGTGGATGATAAGGGCCTTACTTGGAGGGGAGACTTGAGTGAAGACTTGAAGGAAGTGAGGGAGCAAACCTCACTGATGTCCAAGGGATGACAATTCTGGGCAGAGAGAACAGAGGGCACAGGCCCTGAGACAAGAGCGTCTGTCTTTTTTAAGGAATATTAGGAAGCCAGTGTGGGGGCTGGAGCAGATATACGAGGTACAAGGTAAATGGCCCTGAGCTCTGAGCAGTAAGATGGAGCCGGATCTTGTGAGAAGTTGGCTTTTTATTCTGAAAGAATGGGATACTTTTGGGAAAAAGCAGAAATATGGTTGCTCTCAGGGCTTCCCCAGTGGCTCAGTGGTAAAGAATCCACCTGCAATGCAGGAGACATGGATTCAATCCCTGGGTCAGGAAGATCCCCTGGAGAAGGAAATGGCAACCCACTCCAGTATTCTTGCCTGGAGAATCCCCATGGACAGAGGATCCTGGCAGGCTACAGTCCATATGATCGCAAAGAGGCAGACACCATTGAGCGACTGAGCACGTATACACACATGACTGCTCTCACTTTTGATACCTGAGTAAAAACATGGAGGGCAGAGGTGGGGCAAGCACTCAGGATGCTATTATGATAATCCAGGTAAGAAGTAATGGTAGTTTGGGCCAGAGTGGTGCTAGTGGAGGTGTGACAAATGGTCAAATTAAAGGCATATTTTGAAGGTAAAGCTAACAGCATTTGCTGACTTACTTGATGTGGGGTGTGAAAGAAAGGAATCAAGCATGACTCCAGGGTTTTTGATCTGCAAAAACTGAAGAAAACAGTTGTCCTTATGTGAAGTGGGAAAACCTATGGGAGGAACAGGTTGGAAGGTATTTATCAACAGGTCAGTTTTGTCCATATTAACTTTAAGATACAAGTAGAGATATCAAACTGAGAATCTAAGGAGAAGTCCAAGCTAAGATAGAAATTTAAGAGTCATCAGTATCAGCTCAGTTCAATTCAGTTCAGTCACTCAGTCATGTCCAACTCTTTGTGACCCCATGGACTGCAGCACACCAGGCCTCCCTGTCCATCACCAACTCACAGAGTTTACTCAAACTCATGTCCACTGAGTCGGTGATGCCATCCAACCATCTCATCTTCTGTCGTCCCCTTCTCCTCCCGCCTTCAATCTTTCCCAGCATCAGGGTCTTTTCAAATCAGTCAGTTCTTCACATCAGGTGGCCAAAGTATTGGAGTTTCAACTTCAGCATCAGTCCTTCCAATGAACAGTCAGGACCAATTTCCTTTAGGATGGACTGGTTGTATCTCCTTGCAGTCCAAGGGACTCTCAAGAGTCTTCTCCAACACCACAGTTCAAAAGCATCCATTCTTCAGCGCTCAGCTTTCCTTATAGTCCAACTCTCATATCCATACATGAGTACTGGGAAAACCATAGCTTTGACTAGATGGATCTTTGTTGGCAAAGTAACGTCTCTGCTTTTTAATATGCTGTCTAGGTCTGATGGTCATATGCCAGTCAAATGCCTGGGTGAGATATCCGCTTGCTGAGTAGATACACATCCCAAGACTGAGCCCTGAGGCACTTGAACAGTTAGAGATTGATGAGATGAAAAGGAATCAATCAAAGAAAGGTCAAGAGGAGCCTGCTGGGCTGTCGTCTATGGGGTCGCACAGAGTCGGACATGACTGAAGCGACTTAGCAGCAGCAGCAGCAGCAAGTAAATGTCACATGTCCCTGCAAGTCAGGTAAAGAAGATTCTCAAGGAAATGAGAGTCATCATCTGTGTCAAATTGTGCCGAGAGGTCAAGGAAGCTGAGGTTTGAGAGATGACCATAGATTTGGCATCATGGAAACCATCAGGGACTTCGGGTGGAGCAATTTTGATGGCATAATGGAGATGAAAATAGTGATTAGAGTAGGTTTAAGAAAGAATGAGCAGAGAGAAATTGGAGATGACTGGAGCACTGCTGACAAGGAAAGGAGAAAAATAGAGCAGTAGCTGGGGAAGGGGGGTTCCCTGGTGGTTCAAATGGTAAAGAATCTGCCTGCAATGCGAGAGATCTGGGTTTGATCCTTGAGTTGGCAAGATCACCTGGAGAGGGGAACAGCTACCTCCTCCAGTATTCTTGCCTGGAGAGTGCCATGGACTGAGGAGCCTGGCGGGCTACAGGCTACAGTCTATGGGGTCGCAAAGAGTCAGACATGACTTTCACTTTCACACGACTTTCACTTTCACACGTCTTTCACTTTCAGCTGGGGAAGAAAAGAGAAAGTTGGTTTTACACACACACACACACACACACACACACACACACACACACACACACACAGAGTGAGAGTGAGAGCTAGAGGGAGAAAGAGAGAGGACATATTTGTATTCTAATGAAAAATTTTCCTGGAGACAGAAAATTCGATGCTTTGGGAGAGAAAGAGAAGAATTACTGGAGCAAAATCCTTGAGTAGGCAAAAGGAAATGAAATCTAATGCACAGGTGGAGAAATTTGCCTTTGTTCAGAGAGTTCATCAAAAGTAAAAGGAGGAGGTAGGATGTGGGCCTCGTGACATGAAGAGCAGGATCTTGTGGTGGTAGGAGTTATGGAGGATCTCTTGTCGTTAATTCCAAACTCTTCCCAGCAAAAGAAAGCTGAATTATTAGCTGAAAGTTAGGGTGCTGCTGGCAGGTTGGGGTTTAATGAGAGAGAAGAGGTATGAAGCAGTGACAGAGAATGAATCATGGAAATATGGCACAAGTAATGTAGCATTTAGAGCCTTGGTGACACTTGGGTGCATGTTATTAAAGTGAAACCAGTCAGCATGATTTTTCTGCAGTCTTGTTTGTGGGGCTTGGGTACAAAAAGTGAGTTTAGTGTTGGATCTAACCAGAGTTGTGGTTTTTTTCAAGTAAAGACAAAGAAGGAAGAGGAACAAGATTGATGAGGATACAAGGTCTTTATGCCCAGAGTTCTATAATTTTTTCAGTGATTGCCTTTCATTCATTGTAGTAGGCAATCTATAGGCTCTCAAAGTGGAGTGTCCTGCTTTTTAGTTCTAGAAAATTCTCTTGTATTATTTCTTTCTTATTTATCCCCTTCACTTTCTCCTTTTAACTGTCCAAAACTGCTATTAGTTGGATAGACCTCTAATTTTTTTTTATCTTTTCTCATGTATTTTTTCTCTGCCTCGTTTTATTCTCCTTTGTGAGAAATTTCCAGAAGGTGAGCTTCCAACTCTTTACTGAATTTTTATTTTCACTATTCTTTTTATTTCTAAGAGCTTGCTTTCAGTCACTGACTACTGCTTTTTTAAGGTCACCTCCTGTTTTGGCCTCTTGTACACAATCAATAACCTCTCTTTCTTTCTGGGGATAAACATTATAAGTGCTTAAAATTCTTTTTTCCTTCACTCTCCACACTGTCTCTGCTTTCTCTAAGTTCTTTGTTTACTATGGCTTCCGTTGTAAGTGTTGAAAGTCTTCCATTTAAAGTCTCCTTTGATTGTCTTATAATTCTTGATTATCTGCTTGTGTGTGTGTGTGTGTGTCTAGTGGAAGGCTTGCTGGTGAATGGGCTACTCTAAGGGTGATTTGCAGGACTGTTGATTTAGAGAGCATCCAATGTGTTGATCCATTTTCTAAGAGTGGATTCTTGGAATATCCCTCCTGGCAATGTATGTCTAGGTTCCCATGCTCTGGAAGCCAAGAAGGAAAACGGGGGCAGAAAGGCTTAATAAATTCTGCTGCATCAGTTTGCCATCTCACCCCTGATCTCAGCTGTTCTTGTTCTCTGCAGGCCTGGAACCTCTCTGATTCAGAATTTCTAGGTAGGACTTCTGGTTTCCAGTTCTGCATTTAAGTATCTTGAAAGTCTATCCTGACAAGGGAAAAACTGAACAGGCTGAAAAGCCACGCTTCTTGGATCCCAAAGAGAAGAGGAGGACGCAGGGCAAACAGCTGCCCCCAAGACTGGTGGTGGTTTAGTCACTCAGTTACATCCAACTCTTTGTGACCCCATGGACTGCAGCCCACCAGGCTCCCCTGTCCATGGGATTTTCCAGGCAAGACTACTGGAGTGGGTTGCCATTTCCTTCTCCAGGGGAACTTCCCAATCTGGGGATTGAACCTGGGTCTCCAGCATTGCAGGAGAATTCTTTACTGACTGAGCCACCAGGGAAGAGATGGGTAAATACAGAGTCACAGCTGACCAGAACTGAGATTCCTGGGTGGGAACAACTAGGGGAACCAGTGACAAGGTAGGAAAACCTGGATGTAATTGATGAACTGCTGGAGACTCAGTGCGGACAAGTATGAGAGTTTAAAATGCGGATGGGTATGTGAGCTAGACAATTGAGGCTTGGCCATTAAGTATGTATCTATATAAGACATATAAGGAATTAAAATAATTCAGTGGAGGCAACAGTTCTTTATTCCTGCCTCTTCCCATTTTCTAACCCTGCAGAAAATTAACAGTTAATTGTAAATGCTTTTTCTATTTTCTAAGAATGAAGAAACTTCACATAATAGCAAAGCTTCATGATTTGAACAAGAACCAAGTTCAGTTAAAAAATTTTTATGGGAATTTTCTTTTTTTTTTTTATGGGAATTTTCTAAACACTTTGAGCAACGGGGTGGGGGAGGGAAGGTGCTAGTCCATTTTTATGATTTTACTAAATGTTTTCTCAAAAATCCTCTAATTTCTTCCTTGTTTGAAAAATGGTTATTTTTTGAAACCACTTTATCACTGACTAGTTTTAATTAATGTTTTTGCAATTGTGCTTCCCTTGGCTTTTAAAGATTATAAAGATGAAATAGCAAAACTGAAAATATTCCAGTTACCTTTAGAAAGTTGCAGTGTAGATGTTATTTATCATTATCTTTTGAATTCTTCGAGTCTCTGTATCTTAACAGATCATAACTGATCATTATTCTAGTATCTTGTGCAAAGTTTTACCATCATTTAAATATTAAAATGAGAACAGATTATAAAATGTGTCAAGCTACTGAATTGCAGTGTTCTACAAGAGCTATGATTAATAACTACAATATCTTTAGTTCAAAGTGAGGTCGTTTTTCAACTTTTATAAGGAAATACAGTTTTTGAATTTACAGTTTAAAGAACACCCTAATGAGGGTCAGAAATTGTCAAAGCCTTTCTCACATATTTGTTTCTCATATATTTAGCAAAAACTAAAAATACAAAATGCTGCTTTAAACTCAGTACAGTTGTGATGCATTGTCCTGTGGTGGCAAGGAGAAAGTAAACAGAGTCATGGTTAAAGACCCAGGGTCAAGGTCTGCCTCTGCCTTTTATCAGCCCCACGACCTTGGGAAAGTTACTTAACCTCTCAGTCTCCTCATACTAACATAGAGATAGTACATTCTTCATAGAGTTGTTAGAATTATGTTGAGATAGTGTACTTGAAAGGGGCTTCCCTGGTGACTCAGCAGTAAAGAATCCACCTGCAATGCAGGAGACGCAGGAGATGGCGGTTCGATCCCTGTGTCAAGATCCCCTGAAGGAAGAAACAGCAACCCACTCCAGCATTCTTGCCTGGAAAAGCCCATGGACAGAGGAGCCTGGCGGGCTCCAGTCCATCGCGTGGCACAGAGTCAGATGTGACTGAGTGCGCATGCATGCGATGTGCATAAAGCACTTAGTACCTAACTGGTGTGTACTTGGGAGTCACTCAACAAATATTAGCTGTCACGATTATTTTTATGGTGGGCAATTTGGACTTTTTAAGATAGTATAATTTCTTTTTATTTTGGCAACTGTACTTTTGTTTCTTTGCAGGGACCAAAATTTCAAAACAAAAGAATGTTATACTATATCGTGTTCTTTATTCTTATTTTCCTTCTTGTTTATTTTTAAAAAAACAATTCTTAAGTTTTATAAGTATATATTCTAGTTTATTATTGCAATATTAGTCAATAATGAGGAAACTTCTTTGATATGCCTATTTTCCCATGTTAGTACTGCTACAACAAAATGCCATAAACTGAATGGTTTATAATCAACAGAAATTTCTCTCTCATAGTCCAGGAGGCTTGAAGTCTGAGATCAGGGTACCAGCATGATTGGGTTCTGGTGAAAATTCTCTTCTGGGTTGCAGATTGCCAGCTTCTCTTTGTGGATTTCCCTGGTGATTCAGACGGTAAAGAATCCACCTGCAATGCAAGAGACCTGGTGTGATCCCTCGGTTGGGAAGACCCCAAACTTCTCTTTGTATCCTTACATGGCCAGAAAGAGTGAAGAAGCTCTCCAGAATCTCTTTTGTAAGGGCACTAATCCCATTCATGGGGCTTCCCAGGTCTCACAGTGGTAAAGAATCCACCTGGCAATGCAGATGTGGGTTCAATCCCTGGGTCAGGAAAATCCCTTGGAGGAGGGAAAGATAACCCACTCCAGTAGTCTTGCCTGGAAAATTTCATGATCAGAGGAGTCTGGCGGGTTACAGTCCATGGGATCACAAAGAGTCAGACACGACCGAGCAACTGAGCTTGCACTAGCACGCACACACACACAATCCCATTCTCAAGGGCTCTGCCTGCAAGACCTAATTACCTACAAAAGGCCCTTACCTTCTAATACCATCATAACAAAGGTTAAGGTTTCCACATATGAATTTTGGAGGGACACAAACATTCAATATTTAGCCTTGTACTCAGACCGCCTGCATTACTGTCACATGAGCTGCTTGTTAAATGTGCAAATTCCTGGGTCGGTCCTTTACGCTCTGCTCAGACCTTCTGATCTAGAAATTTACATTTATAATAAACACTTCATGTAATTCATATGCACTTTAAAGTTTGAGAATCACTGTTATAGACAGTGTCAAATCAGGGAATCAACATATATAATCTGGACATTAACAAAATATCAAGTTTTTTTTAAGCTACTACAGAAATGTTAAAAGATAAAAATTAAGTCACTCTTGTAAAGGTAAATCAGCAAACTTTACAATCAAAATCATGTCTATAGACTGAGATTCTATATTTTAAATTAGTAAATTAGGATATTTTCTTTCAAAAAGTGGTATTATGCCATATTTCAGTTTATTTGTCGATGTAGATGTCATTCAATTCCTTCAAACACATTAGGTCTTTCAAATGTTTAGGTAGCTTTTATTAAATCATTGCTGCACAATACCAAATGATATTCCAGTTATTAGATTAGAAACAGAAGTTTGTGATGATTTTTGGTTGACAGCTTATTCCAAGAGACTCTCTAGCAAAGTTTTATAGCCTGCTATACACACACAACACATTCAGAATTACCTTACATACCTTCAAAGAGGTGAGTTCTAGTCCTGATTTCTTGGCTGAATAGAAATTCATGTGATGATATATAAATATATATATATAAAATCACATTAATTTATTTGTGTATATTAATTCTTGGGCTATAGAAAGCATTCAAATATTTCATATTATTTTGCCCTTTTTAAAGTGGCATAGAGTTTACAAAAAATCTTTGTTAGACTTTTTAAAGATGCAGAAAAAAGTCGTACTCTGTTTACTATTGGCAATGGAGATTTTTTGCAAATACATACTGGGATGTAGGTAGTCAAAGCATTATCTTCTGAGTTATAGAGTTACATGGGTACTTGCAAGACTGGGAAGTATATCAGGTATCATGGAAAATTGGAATCATGCCTAAATTCTCAGTTGACAAGGTATCTGCCTTTCCAAGAGGGAGATATTGTGATTAGGTCCATAAGTCACCATTCAAAATGAGTGCTGACACTGGTTAGGAACGTATGCCATATTAATTCACAGGTGATCAGCTGCCTTTGTGTCCAGTCCTTTTAGAGGTCCACACATTAGTAGCCAGGCATAAACAAACCTGGTTTCACTCAAATCCAGCACAAGCCATAGCAACTAGGGGCAATTTCCCTAAGAAGGGCATTTTAAATGTTGTTCAGTCGCTAAGTCGTGTCTGACTCTTTGTAACCCCATGGACTGCAGTACACCAGGCTTCCCTGTCCTTCACCATCTCCAGGAGTTTACTCAAACCCATGTCCACTGAGTCAGTGATGCCATCCAACCATCTTATTCTCTGTCGCCCCCTTCTCCTCCTGCCTTCAGTCTTTCCCAGAATCAGGGTCTTTTCCAATGAGTCAGCTCTTAGCATCAGATTACCAAAGTATTGGAGCTTCAGCTTCAGCATGAATCCTTCCTATGAATATTCAGGGTTGATTTCCCTTAGGATTGTCCTCTTTGTTGTCCAAGGGACTCTCAAGAATCTTCTCTAGCACCACAGTTTCAATGCATAAGTTCTTCGGCTCTCGGCCTTCATGGTCCAATGCTCACATCTGTACATGACTACTGGAAGAACCATAGCTCTGGCTGTACAGACCTTTGCTGGCAAAGTGATGTCTTTGCTTTTTAATAAGCTATCTAGAATTGTCATAGCTTTTCTTCCAAGGAGCAAGTGTATTTTAATTTCATGGCTGGAGTCACCGTCCATAGTGATTTCGGAGCCCGGGAAATTCAAGTCTGTCACTGTTTCCATTTTTACCCCATCTATTGGCCATGAAGTGTACTATAGACAGTATTTAATATTTCACAGGCTCTTGGTGAAAACAGAAGAGACACTGCGAGATTATTTGAAATTTTCTTTCAGATTCAAAACTAAGTGTATCTTGACTTTAACAACTACTTGGACCCTTTGATACAACTCTTTGAGAAACTCATTTAGATTATGTTCTGTGACTACTTGGTGTCATGAAGATCCTTGAAGATCTGAAGTTAGTATATATTCTCTTCAGTAATCAATAGCAGTATCTTGGATTATAGGCATATAATTCCATCTTGATAACAGTAATATCTTAGATTCTCTAACATTTCATTAGGCCACTTCAAACAAGTTCTGATTTCAGAAGTCATAAATAATCTTTTGAAATCTTAAAATTTAACCAAAAAAGCCCTCAGTTTTACTTAATACCTTCTGGAAGCATGTATTTATTCCTTTCAAACTCAGGTACTAATTTTGTTTGGAGGAGCAGCTTAACACAATACAGTAAGACTTAAATTGGAGCCTGGGACTAATTCTGGGTAGGACTTTTGCTACCTAACCATGGAAATTCAGGCAAATCACTTAACTTCTTGAGCCTTCAGTTTCTTATTCTGCAAAAGGTAAAAAAGATACACCACTATGCTCCCTCCTATTTCCTTTTCATATACTTTAACCTCTATTAATAGGTAAAAATAATAATTTTTGGTTTTAGGGTTTAATGTCTCCTTTTTCTTCAGCTTAACCCTAATTACAAAGGGTACAAGTTGCATTTGCTAAATAAGTTCAATTGTATGTCCCAGAAATATGTCTTGTGATGACTCTGAAATTGTATATGGGTTTCTGGCATCGTGCAAGTGTCATTTAGCAATTGCTTCACAGGTAGCCCAGTGAGCACCTGAGTGGGGAGTTGGGAAGGGCAAGGAGTTGGAGTTAGACTACAGAGTCAAGCTAGGGCAGATTAGGGAGGGCCTTGAGTGACAGATTTAGGAATTTGAAGGTCCTTTCATTGTGCAGTAGGAAGTCATTTTATAATGGAATGGCAGTGATAGTTGTGTTTTAGAAGGCTAATCTGACACTCATAAGGACTAGAAGATAATGGAGAGGAATGAACATGATATACCAAATTGGAGTCTTCTGAAATATTCAAAATATAAGATAAGAGGGGTATAATCGACCGTGTGGGCAGTGGAAAAAGAAAAACTGGGAAGGAATCAAGATGCCCTGGGAAAGAAAGCACAGCAGGGCATGTTCCTGATAGATGCGATGGACGAGGTAAGGAGGGATTCAAAATTCTCCAAGGTCTCAAGTTGAACAGACCAGAAGAAGGAGGTCATTAACAGAAGTCGAGATGCCTGGAAGTGTTACCTGGATGGACGATTCTGGAGCATAGTTTTAGGCAGGTTGCATGGCAAGTGATGGTGAAGCATACTCAGTGGAAACCGTGGGTGAATGTCTTCTAATGAGGGAAGCAAAGCCGTGAAAATAGTCATAGATGAAAGCTTTCTCTGAATAATTTTGAGATAACATTTTATTGCCATAGGATCACGTATCTGGATACTCAGTGTTTTGTATTAGGTTTGGAAAAATTCAAGGGAGTAATCAGTACAAACCGTGGTGTTTCTGTTTTACAAGAACTGCTTTTGAAAAATGAGAAAGAGGTATACCTGTTTGTAAGGAATTACTGATGAGGCATTACTGACTCATTTTAAATCTGACTCATTTTTAAATGGCTTGTACAACAAAATGCAGAATTCACCAGTGGGCGAGGTGCTTTAAAGAACAGGGTTGAAATTCAAAATACATCAATCATGTGGTATTGTTATTAAAGTATTTGTGACACACAAATAGGAATTAAGCACATAGGAAAACCCAAGACAATTGTGCTATGGTGAAACACATAATTCAAATATTTAATGAAAATCACTTGGTTAACTTAAATGAATTTTATAGGATTTTGCCAAGATCCATAGAATGGCAACTACAATGACCAAATGTATTTCAGATAGACCTTATGAGAAAGGGCTAAAGAAAAATCATGTAATCCATAAGAGAAATGGCTAAAAACAAACCGTAATGTTCCTCCTCCTGAATTTAGGAGGTATATTTTGTCCAAGACAATATAAGAGAGAAAAACTATATTTAAAAATATATATAAATATAAAATACATAAACATATATTTATATATTTTATAAATATAAAATATATAAATATATATTTATAAAATACATAAATATATAATAAATATAAAAATATATTTTAAAAATATAGAATATAAAGAATTGCTTCAATTGCTGCTGCAGGTTTTGTGAAGTCAAGGTCTATTGATAGATTCTGGCTTCTAAATGAGATGGCAAATAGGTTGTATCTGACCAATTTGTGAAAGATCAAATAACATGAAATGGCAATTACAATATACTGGTTAAGGTGGGGGAAGGATGGGCTTCCCAGGTGGTGCTATTGGTAAAGAAACCCACCTGCTAATACAGGAGCTGCAGGAGCTTCAGATTCGATTCCTGGATTGGGAAGATCTCTTGGAGTAGGAAATGGCAACCCACTCCAGTATTTTTGCCTGGAGAACCCCATGGACAGATGAGGCTGGTGGGCTACAGTCCATGGGATCACAAAGAGTTGGACATGACTGAAGTGCCTTAGCCACAGCGGCAGCAGCAGAGGGGAAGGATGGAGAACACTTCTCCAAATATGATTTGGCTACAGTTAGAGCAATCTTTTGGAAATAGGTTGATATGATTACAAAACCCAAGATTCAAAAGCTGAGCAGAGTTATATGGGAGGTTATCTAAAGGTGTTGATTTTCTGTCAGTGAAACTTCTTACACTTGGAGCAACAATAAAATGCTTCCTGAAAGAAAAAGAAAAATAAATAATAAATAATTTAATATCTCATTTGTTGTTCAGTCACTAAGTCATGTCTGACTCTTTGAGACCCCATGATTGGTGGATTAATCTTAACTTTCAGTTTCAATATTTGGCCTTGACTAAGGAAGCTCTTCAGGACCATTTTTAACTTAGAAAGAAGGGCTTTGCCCAAAGGACATTCAGTGATCACTGTGTAAGGAAAGGCCTTCCCTGGTGGCCCACACAGTAAACAATCCGCCCGCAAGGCGGGAAACCCGGGTTCTATCCCTGGGTTCATTCAGTCCCTGGGTTGGGAAGATCCCCTGGAGGAGGGCATGCAACCCACAGCAGTATTCTTGCCTGGAGAATCCCCATGGACAGAGGAGCCTGGTGGGCTACAGTCCACGGGGTCACAAAGAGTCGGACACGACTGAGGGACTCAGCACAGCACAGCATTTAAGGTAATTCTCCATGATGGAGAATATTCAATGAAATATTTTAAATTCTTTTGTTGTAAGTCTTTAAAATCAATGTGTTAAAAACCACTACAATATTTAAAAGTAATTAGCCTCCAATTAAAATAAATAAATTGAAATTTAAAAATAAAAAAATTAAAAAAAAATCAATGTGTTACACTTATAGTATATCTTAGTTCAGACAAGCCATATTTCATATGTTCAGTGGTCACATGTGGCTAATGGCTATTGTGTTGGACACCATGGCCCCAGATGATCTCATCCAAGCCCTCACCTTAAAATCCCACCTATATGCTGATTATTTTCAAATTGATGTTTCTTGCATGGACCTCTCTTCTGAAGTCCAGACTCAAGATAACCAGAGCTATACTTGACATTACTCCTCAAATACCTAATGAAAGTGAAGTCGCTCAGTCGTGTCCGACTCTTTGCGACCACATGGACTGTAGTCTACCAGGCTCCTCCGTCCATGGGTTTTTACAGGCAAGAATACTGGAGTGGGTTGCCATTTCCTTCTCCAAATACCTAACATATATCTCTAATTTATCAAGTTCAAAACTGAACTCATGGTCTCCTCCAAATTTACTCTTCCCCATTTTAGTTATTGGTAACTCCATCATTTCAGTTACTCAGGACAAAAACATAGAGTCAACTTTGACTCCTTTTTATCTCAAATTTCATATTCAAGCTACAACTCCTGTGGCACTCTTAGTTCCATGTTTAAGATATACCCAGAATCTAATTCACTGCCGTTACCATTGTCCAAACTCCTAGTATCTGTTGCCCAGATTATTGCAGTAGCATCCAAAATGATCCCCCATAGTCCGGCCTGCTCTTAGCCAGATGTCCTTTAATAACGTAATCCAGAACATTTCACCTATCTGCTCAAAATTCTCCAAAGGCTCCCAGTCTCACTTAATGTAAAAGCCAGTCCTTAGGACCTTCAGAACTCCACAGGATCTGGCCTCCTGTTACTTCTCTGACCTCATCTCCTACTGTCTTCCTCCTTGCTCACTCTACTCTAGCCACCCTTGCCTCCTGCTTTTATCAAGACAGTCACGATCTAGCTTCAGATCTTTAGACTTGCAATATCCTCACCTATCTCCATGGCTCACTCATTTCTTGCAGTTCTTTGCCCAGATATCTTCTCAGGAAATGATGTGAATGAATGATATGACTTGAATAGTTGCCAGAAGGAGGTGTTTGAGAACTAGTGCCACATGTTTGCCCTTCTAACAGAAATCAACATACAACTTTCAACATTTATTGAGTACCCATTGTATATTAATATAAGACAAACATGTATGATTGGCTGGTCTTAGTAACGGGAAACACTGAAATAATCTTATTCCTTTAAAAGATTCTTGAACATTTTCAGCGCATACCAGAACAAATATTTCTTGAATGTTTTCAGCACATAGTGGAACAAACAAGTGAATTCCTTAGTTACTGAAATGCAGCATCTACTAACAAGCAGGAATATCTTGTCAGATATTATAGGGCTTCCTCCTCCTAGGCAATCAGAACCTACAAACACAGTCCCTCTGTCCAGGCAGTATTAAAGTCACCACACTACTAGAACACTTAGTTCCAGTCCTAGTTTTACTCTCAGCTTGGTGGGTGACAATAAATCATTCTTTTATTGTCTGAATTACTTATTCCCATGATCAAATGCTTAATCTCATCCACTTCTCAATTCAGGTTAGGAAAACAGGACGATATATACTTGGGTGTTACAAGCTGCCACAATTATGTATGCATTATGGGGTCTGAGAACAAAAAATATATATTTTTTAAATCTAAGATTTTCTAAATCAGGACTATTCAAAACTGGTCTTCAGTTTGTGGTAGATTTGAGATCTTTACTTTTCTTCTTTTTCTTTTTTTTAAACCCAATTTTCACTCAACACCACTTGTATGATTTAACGCATAGCTTATTCTAGTTCACACATACTAGTTTTTCAGTTCAACCTAACCCCAAACAAAGGAGAAACATGATCAACCTGAGAAGTCAAAAAGTGTAGGTAGGTCATCCCAGAAATAGATTTGAAGGTAAGATGGTGGGGAGGAAAAAGGAAGTAATGAGGGAACATATGAAAATAAAGGAAGGAGAGTCATGCTAAATTTATTGAAGTGGCTCAATTCAATCCAACAAGTGTTTATTGAGTGTGAAGCATTTCGCTGGTCTTTTTAGTAATGCCAAGGTGAGCAAGACAGTCTTTGCCATTAAGGGTTTGGGAGTAGGAGGTGAATTAAGAAGGGCTGCTGCTGCTAAGTCGCTTTAGTCGTGTCCGACTCTGTGCGACCCCACAGATGGCAGCCCACCAGGCTCCTCTGTCCCTGGGATTCTCCAGGCAAGAATACTGGAGTGGGTTGCCATTTCCTCCTCCAATGCATGCATGCATGCTAAGTCGCTTCAGTCCTGTCTGACTCTGTGCGACCCTATGGACAGCAGCCCACCAGGCTCCTCCCTCCACAGGATTCTCTAGGCAAGAATACTGGAGTGGGTTGCCATTTCCTTCTCCGATTAACAAGGGCACAAGTTATTAAAACATCATGCAGAGTACATAAAGGAAATACAGGGAGAAGAGAACTGACATTAAGGGTATTTTAATATGCCAAGGGCAGTCACATATGTTAACTCACATATGTTAACAAGCCTTCCAAAACTTCCAGGTAAGCTAGAGGAGGATAGGTAACTTGTTCAAGGTCATTTAAGCGAAAAAGCCTATGCTGGCTTTGTCCTCAACCAAGGTAGAAAGCCTAGGCTCCTTTCAGGACACCATAGCTAAGGGGAAGCTCCTAGGAGGCGTGGGAAGGGATTAAGTTAAGATTGGCGAGAACAAAGAGATCAGAAAAGCTAGTCAGGGCGGCGAGTGAGGTGGGCCTTGAAGCTGAACAGGCGATTGGGCAGCCTCCTGTGAGAAAAAAGGGAGGCACTTTCAGCTCAGGAAGGAGTGAAGGCTACTGGCCGCCCTGCCAGTCCTCCGGGTTGGCCAGTCAATCTAGGCTGAAAAATTGTCGTCCAGTGGGCCCCTTCCCCAACCCAACCCCCTCTTGGCCCCCGTCTTTTTCTTTGGGGCTTTTCAGCGTTCACCAATTTCACCGTTAGGCACCAGTATTTTCTCCTTTGCTTTGAAACTTGAAAAGTCTCAAATCTTCTAAAAAAACGACCACCGAGTCCCTTGGACGATGGTGGGGGGGGGGGGGGGGGTCCGACCGGCGCCCCTGACACAGCGCCCTCTCCCACCCCCTCGGCCAGGCCGCCACCCGGGGAGCAGCACGCACCCCCGGGAAAGTGTGCTCCCCCGAGAGCCGGGCTTCCGGGCGGGGGCGCCGCGGGTGGGAGGCCGGGCGGGGGGCGCCGCGGCGGGGCGGGGCCGGGCGGGGGGCGCCGCGGCGGGGCGGGGCGGGGCCGCGGCGGGGCGGGGCGGGGCCGCGGCGGGGCGGGGCGGGGCCGCGGCGGGGCGGGGCGGGGCCGCGGCGGGGCGGGGCGGGGCGGGGCGGGGCGGGGCGGGGCGGGGCCGCGGGCGCACCTGCCCGGCGCGGCGGGACTCGCGGCGGCTGCGCGGCCGACGTGCTCCCCCCTCCCGTTCCGCCGTGTGTTTACGTGGAGACGAAGATGGCGGCGGCGGTGACGACGCTGCCCGTGCGGCCGAGGACGGTCAGCCAGTGAGCGCGCAGACTGGTTCCACTCCGGGAGGGGCGAGCGCCGGGCTCGGCCCCGCGCCCTGCGCCGCGGAGCCTTGCGGACCCACCCCCGTTGGAAGCGACCTTACCCTTCCGTCCCCGACCCCCCGCCTGTGTTCCCCCAGCCTTCCCCGCAGAAGCTATGGAGGACGAAGAGAGACGGAAGAAGCTGGAGGCTGGCAAAGCCAAGGTGAGAGAGCCGGGGGCCGCCCGGCCCGCGCTGGGAGGCGGTGGCCGGGGAGGGCTGGGAGGGCTCCTGCGAAGCGGAGGCCTCAGCTCGGCAGCCCCGGCGCCGCCTGGGACGGAGGTGCTGCGGCGTCTGCTTTCCCCCCTTGCCCTCGTCTCCCTTTTCTAAATGAAAAAGCCTGGTGAGACACTACATAGCGGTTATTTCCGTGATGACTGGGTGGTGTGGCTCCTTTCTCGTGAATGCCCAAATAAAACCTCTTTTTTACTGTATAAGCTGGTACAGCTTGCTTCTGAATCTCCAGCCTTTGACTTGTTTTGAGGGGGTTTTCTGGGTTGTGCAGACATTGTGCTTTTCAGGGCGGGGGTTTGGGGCCCTTCTTTACTCGGTTGGGGATTTGTGCGCTCATCATCGGCTTGGCTTTCTTAGGCGGCACGCTGGCACTCTCGAGTGTGTGACTGGCCTGTGACAGCTGCCTCAGTCGTGGCTTGAGTGTGCCACAAGTACCAGTTGTGAACGTCGCTGGAGGGGCGCTTTTAGCGTGGCTTTGTGTGTTTGTGTTTGGGGGTCTTTGTCACGGCATGCGCCTTGCATTGTGTGGAATGTTATTGCAGTCTGTGAGTGGAACTTCTGGGGACGAAAGGGTCCATGTTCTAAGCATCACCTATAGAATTCTTCCTTTCTTGTTGAGTCCCTATCTTACGTGGGTGTATGAAAAAGACTGGAAAGCAAACAATGGAAAAGGTTTATTATTCACTGGGTTTCATGAAAAATTTGACATAGACGAAACATAAATTAAATAGAATATTTTTTTTTTAAATTACGTGCTTGAGCATATTTTTTGACTGGCCAAAAGGACCCCTTCCTCCCTATAACGAAATTACAATTCATAGATTGTATGTTTTATTAGAGATGACTGTTCACAGCCATACTTGCATCTCAATTAAATTATAATATAGTTTAACTGTTTCTTTTCCTCTCCGTCTCCTCCCTCCAAATAAGCAAAGCGAGACTGGGTCTGTGATTTCAGTAATCACTAAAGAACCACACTGCGGAGATACAATCGTAGATGCTTAACATAAGTTTCTTAAATTAATATAAACATGTAAACTAGCTCTGTATTATCTAAGGTCAAACCTTAAGTGTTTGTATCAGGTAGATTGTTATTTTAGGATCTATACACAGGGAAAGGAAATCAAGGCATCTTTAGGATCTCAAAGTTGCTTACATTTCTGCAGTCTTGAGGGTCTGAGTACCGTCTATGAATCCAAGAAAGTGGAGGAAAAGTGTGCACCTCCTTCCAAAAGCATTGAAGTTCTCATTAGACGTTTTGTTTGTTGGCTTGTTACCTCGGTATTTTTACTATCTGCTTCCAGAAGTATCTCTCCTAAGTATATATGAAGCAGTCCAGAAAACATAGTTTACTTTGGACATCTCTCATAATAGAGGATTTACTTAAATTGCTTTGGTTTGGCAAAAAAGAATTCTAGTTTCTTTGTGTATATGGGATAAAAATCTTCTTTTTACATTCACTTTCATTGTGGAAGAATATCTTGTAGAATTGAGCTGAATTTTTCTAGTCAGAAATAAATTTGAGACATGTAAGACAAGATATATTTGCTGGAGCATTGGCACCAAAATATAAAAACACTGGGACAACCTTCAAAGACAATGTTAGGAGAATCACTTTCTAAACTATATTATTTAAGTATGATAGAATATTTTTCAGCCATTAAGGTTATGAAGACTGATAGGAACATGGACAATAGGAACATGGACATTGAAAACAGTGTATACATTACTTCTTTTGTATAAATGTATGCTTTTATATTAGGACTTAAAAACTTTGGGTTGTGAGTGTAAGTTCCTTAAGCAAACCTATGTCAAACTCTGTTTTACACCAAGAGCTGGAAATGCAGAGATGGTTACAGTCTGTCTTCTGAAGTTGCTCAAAGTTTAGCAGGACAGATACTGGCTAATAAGTGCAGTGAGAGAGGTGGTATTGTAGGATTTGTGGCAAATTGTTTCATTTGTTAAAATCTGTTAAATGTTGCTACCTCATTTTTAAGACTGTTTTACAAAGAAGGTTCTTGGTATTGATACTTAATGCAGTCTAGCCTGATACCTATCAAATAGTAAGTATGCAGTAAATATTTGCTTAATGAATGAGCAGAATGACTATGAACTGTTAATGTGTACTGCTTAACTAGCATGTTGTAATTTAATAACAGTAATTCAGAATTCTCATCATTGGAAGTCTCATTGCTGGCATTAGAAATCACTTAAAATAACCATTTCTAAAACTTTATTCAGATACTTGGCTCTCAAAATGTCTTGCTTGTTCATTGAATTTAAATACTGTATTTGCTAATCTAGTTTTACAGACCACAACTTGTAAAATTTCTTCTTGGTGTTTGGTAAACTATTCATTGAAAAACTACTTCCTTTCTGTATCTATAATTGGTCATTTTTTAAATGACCTGTTGTGAATACAGTATAGTATACTTTATAAAATGTGTTATACCAACCAAAATTCGCAATGATAGGAGAATAAACTTGGTATGTGTGCTGTGCTTAGTCGCTCTGTTGTGTCCGACTCTGTGACCTCATGGATTGTAGCCCACCAGGCTCCTCTGTCCATGGGATTCTCCAGGCAATAATACTGGAGTGGGTTGCCATGCCCTTCTCCAGGGGATCTTCCCAACCCAGGGATCAAACCCAGGTCTCCCACATTGCAGGTGGATTCTTTACCGTCTGAGCCACCAGGGAAGCCCAAATTTCCGTATATGTCGCCATTGAAATAATTCTGCAGAAACGTTCTGATTTGGGAAAATGCCCACATATAACACCAGATTGATAAAAATGTTACCAAAAAAAGTATATATACAATCTTTATATATGAAGACACCTGACAAAAAAATGCACCAAGATATAAATGATGGTTCTTTTTGGGTGGTGGGTTATAGGCAGTTTTAATTTCCTTTACACTTTTTAGTATTTTCCAGATTCTCTGCAGTATATTTCCTTTATGACCAGTAAAAATGTTTAAATGCCATTTTTTAAATGCCATTTTTAAAAACAATAAAAGCTTATCAAATATAGTATGTTGAAGAGAATGTTATATTGTTTGATCATTATACAGAACAAGAAGATGAGCCCTAGGGTAACCTGGTTTCCCAAGGGCCCTGGCATTAGTGTAGCTCTGGAACTATAATTCTTATTCCAGTGCTGTTTCCAGTATGTGGTTGGGATTCTCTATCATTAGATGTTTCTGTATCTCCTTTCGGGCTTTGTAGATCTTACAAAGCTTTTTCTCTGTCGATTCTCATTGCCATGAACATGCCTATCTTGCGTTGCTCCATCTCACCTGCCTCCTCTCCTAATTTGCTGTTTTAGATTTGCTGTGACTAGCTTGAGGGGATGGTCTGTAATAACCAAGCACTGATGGAGCCTTGTGAATGCGCTTTATGATAATTTCGTTCTTCTGCTACTTGTTGGTTTTTTCATTTGCTGTTGGGTCCTCAGTTGCTTCCTCAGTACTGATGTAGTAAGAAGTGTGACCCGTGGAGGCATGAGACGTTACTGCATTAAGTAAATATTTTCAGAACCAGGCTAACCTCATTGCAAGGTGCTGACAAGGACAGGACTACACAGGCTGTCCTTGTGTTGATCCAGACTTCTGACTCCACTTTAAATGACTTCAGTTTTTTTCCAAGTAAAATTATCTACAAGTTTATGTAAAAGAAAGTGTTGTAATATTAGCAAACAGAATTAGAGGACAGTTGTATGTTTAGTATAAAATTACTTCTGCATATTCACAGTATGTATACTTTTTAACATTCTACTGGCAGAATTCTGTAAAATCAAAGTTTTTTTTATCAGCTATTCAGCATTTTATATGGTTGGCATTGTTGAATAATTATAGAAATTTTTGCCTGTTGCATTCAGTAAGTAATAATTATATGATTGTTTAATGAGCATTTTCCGTTTGAGAAATAGTGCCAGTTCTATACAAAAAGGACAGTGCTCTCCTCAAGTTGTATATTAGGTTATTGATAATAGGACTTTTCAATCGTTATTTCCACTCCTATAGACAAAGTTAGTCATAGTGTATAATTGTTCTTTGCATATTTCAGACACTCCCCGCCACCACTGAGGACGTTGCTCTCCATCCCTGTTTCTTTTATACTTTCTAGTTTTTTATTCTTACCTGTGACATAGATTGCTTAGCTTTCAAAGTAGATACTGCAGTTTGATACCTTCAACATTTATTGTAAGAGTGGTGCATTCTCTGTGATTTAAAAACCAACTCATGACCTTTAGTGTTTGTTGAAAGAAAAAAGCAAAACGTGATTTTTAGTTTATGAGCTTTAAAGAGAGAATATGGAGGAAAGAATGGGCAGAACAGGGTTCTCGAAGTGTATTTTGAAGAGAGGTTTTGAAGGCTAATCCAGGGACATGGCAGGAACAGGGATAGAGCAGTGATTGGGTAAAAGAGCCTCAAGATCCAATGAAGAGAGACTTGGTAAGGAGGTCTGTGGTGTCCTGTTAGTGAAACTGAAAGTTGAATAAGCTCGTGAAAAAAAGGAAATGAAAAAGATAGAATATATCCAAGTGATTGGAATATGACAAGATTATAGCGAAAACTATTTTTAAACAAAACACCTCTTATTTTTATATATAAAAAGTTTGCAGTAAGAATTAAACTATGACTGTAAAATACTTATCTGTTGTAGGCTACTGATTATTGAACTGTAGGTGAATTTCTTCTAATACGAAAGTTAGAAAAGGTTCTTGTGGTAAATTGTTAAACGTTAAATGATAAACATTTTTTATATCTCAGTTCAGTTCTGCTGAAATTGAAATTGAATATCTATTTCACTAGTGAGCATCTCTTTAAAAACTTTAATTTGGAAACCTTCAGAATTTTTCAAAGTTTATTTATAAGCTTATAAAAGGGCTGTTTTGCATTTGGAACTTCTGTATTTATATGCTGTTTGTCATACAAGAAAAGACATTTATTTGCTTATTTGTTCAACCAACATTTTTGAACGCCTACAGCTGCAGCTATGGACTTTACTTGGCAAGCACTTATTTAAATTATGATGAATTCTGTGCCTTGTTGTCTGTGGGAAAAATCCTGTCACAGTCCATGACTCTCAACAGGTGTTTTGAAGACAAAATGTGTTAATGATCAAAAGCTTTTTGAGTTCTTCTGGTGCTAGATATAAGAAGCTATGATTTTTCTTTTTTTTTTTACTTGAGCCACCTCAAGTCATATAAAAATCAACCATCTTAAAACAATTCAGAGGCATTTAGTACGTACACAGCATTGTGCAACTACAACTTCTGTCAAGTTCCAAAGCATGTTTATGATCCTAGAATAAAGCCCTGTGTGCGTTAAGAAGATATTCTTCATTCCCTTCTTCCCCAGGCTCTGGCAGCTGCCAGTCCACTTTCTATTTCAGTGTTTACCTGTTCGAGAGATTTCACATGAGTGTAACTGTACCATTTGACCCCAGGGCCTTTTCTCACTTGGTGTAGTGTTCTCAGTGGGCATCAGTGTTGTATGTATCAGTTGTTCATTTCCTTTTATGGCCAAACAGTTTTCTCTTGTACGTACATACTGCATTCTGTTTGTTTATTCTTTGATGGGCATTTACGTTGTTTCTACCTTTTGGCTATTGTGAATGGTGCTCCTGTGAACATTCACATATAGTATTTGAGTACCAGTTTTCATTTCCCTTGGGTATATACCTAGGAGTAGAATTTCTGAATAATATGGTAATTCTATGTTGTTGAGAAACCACCAAACTTTTTCCAAAGTGGCTATACCCATTCCCGACAGCAGTGTATGAGAGTTCTGATGTCTCCATATCTTCACCAACACTTACTGTTTTCTAGTTTTTTTAAAATTATGGCTATTCTAGTGGGTGGGAAGCGATATCTCATTTTGCTGTTACTTTTTAATTTCCTAGTGACTAAGAATGTTGAACATCTTTTCATGCGCTTCTTGCCCATTTGTCTGTCTGCTTTGAAGTGTCTATGCATGTCCTTTGCCCATTTTTTAATAGGGTTGTTACCAACTTCTTTTGCATAATATTATTATTGCTTATATTTGTGTTACATATGTATTTTTATATCCTGAGAGGGCGAAAGAGTGAGAAACATGCACTCGGGCAGGTGATGGAGACAGAGAGAGATACACATCTTCAGTAGGGTTATCTTCCATCTTTTTTTTTAAGGCCTTCTCCTCTCTGCCAAAATTTAAACTGGTCCTTCCTCTCAGTTCTTGGTTTGACTAGAGCATGATACTAAAGTATGAATTCTGTGTGGGCCAGTGAGTCATTTGGTTCTCTGACCAGCTGTTTAACAAGTGCATGCAGTTGGTCCAGGGGGCACCTGTTGGGTTTTTGGCTTGATCGTTACCAATCCTTTTTCACTGTGGGAGAAAATAACCTAATCTTCTTTAGTAACAAAAAGACCTGCCGTTTGCATATGTGAACACAACAGATCTGTATTGATATTTTGCTAGTGTAAGATATTTTTGTTATCATAGTGACTCCCCTTTTACTTCTAGAGTTTTTGTGGTCATGGTCACCAAAATATCACTTAGGACACTGAAAGCTCGTTTAGATATGTTGCATAAAGCTGTGGTTGATTTGCCCATGGATTTAGTGCGATTCAAAAACTTAGAATTGTTCCAGAAGTGGTTTTCCCTACGTTGTTTATTTAAATCTATAGATTCTTTTGTACCATGAGAAGTTCCTTCATCCCCTTTGTTCATGAACAGTGTGCTGTTTGTTTTCAGTTGCCATCGAGGTTATGATTCTTATTGTGGTTTGCTGTTCACTGAGATTCTTACGTGGTATAAAAGTTTCTCTGTAAGTCTAACTTTTTTTTTTCCTTTTAAGAAATCATTTCTTAAAGCCCCTGGAGTGAGTTCTTTTCTTTTAAGAGATCATTTCTCAAAACCTCCAAATTATTATTTTTACTAATAAGAACTATACTAAACTTTGATATTCAAAATCCTCATCTATAAAGATTTGAATTTATAAATTGTGTTAATTGAATTAAGTTCTCCAGTTCCAGAGCTTTGAACCACTAACTGGGTATGTGGTCAAGAATCTCTTTCCTTCTTGATATTGAGCACACAAAATTTGTGAACAAGATTCCTTGTTTACTAAGGATCATTCATTGTGGACTCTGACTAGACAGTATTTATTCCTCAAGGGTCTCACTTTTTCAAGTTGATATTGCCTTACTGTTTCCCCGGGGAATACAGGGACAGGGCCCAATTATAACTAAAAATATTTGCTGGGAATTTATATGAAATAATAGGTTTTGGCTGGAAGTTACAGAAACCTTTCAAAGATAAAACATTGAGTGTATTTTAATGTAAAACCATCTATATTTGCCAAACTGATATTTAATTTTTAATTTATGTAAATTCCTCTCCTAAAGAAAATATTAATAGATGTCTGGTCATTCTTACCCAGTGCACTTCCCTTTAACAAGACAGCTCTCATTTAATGGAAATAAAAACAAAAAGAAATAAATAGGGCCTACTTAAACTCAAAAGGTTTTGCACAGCAAAGGAAATAATAAAGACAACCCACAGATTAGGAGAAAATATTTGCAAATGATGTGACTGACAGGGGATTAGTCTCCAAAATTTACAAACAGCTCATGATGCTTGAGTGAGTGAGTGAAAGTTGCTCAGTTGTGTCCGAGTCTTTGCGACCCCATGGACTATACGGTCCATGGAGTTCTCCAGGCCAGAATACTTGAGTGGGTAGCCGTTCCCTCCTCCAGGGAATCTTTCCAACCCAGGGATCGAACCCAAGTCTCCCTCGTTGCAGGTGGGTTCTTTACCAGATGAACCATTGGGGAAGCCATTGTGATGCTTAATAGCCTCAAAACAAACAACCCAATCAGCAAATGGCTGCAAGACCTAAATAGACATTTCTCCAAAGAAGACATACAGATGGCCAAGAGATATGTCAAAAGGTGTTCAGAGTCACTAATTATTAGAGAAATGTAAATCAAACTACAATGAGATATCACCTCCCACCAGCCAGAATGGCTGTCATAAAAAATCCACAAACAATAGATGCTAGAGAGGGCGTGAAGAGAAAGGGGCCCGTCTACACTGTTGGTGGGTATGTAAATTGGTACAGCCACTATGGAGAACAGTATGGAGGTTCCTTAAAAAACTGAAAATAGAGCTACCATGTGACCCTTCGTGGCAAATAGATGGGGAAACAGTGGAAACAGTGACAGAATATTTTTTTGGGCTCCAAAATCACTGCAGATAGTGACTGCAGTCATGAAATTAAAAGACGCTTGCTCCTTGGAAGAAAATTTATGACCAACCTAGACAGCATATTAAAAAGCAGAGACATTACTTTGCCAACAAAGGTCCGTCTAGTCAAGGCTATGGTTTTTCCAGTCGTCATGTATGGATGTGAGAGTTGGACTATAAAGAAAGCTGAGCGCCGAAGAATGGATGCCTTTGAACTGTGGTGTTGTTGAAGACTCTTGAGAGTCCCTTGGACTGCAAGGAGATCCAACCAGTCCATCCTAAAGGAGATCAGTCCTGGGTCTTCATTGGAAAGACTGATGATGAAGCTGGCCACCTTTTGTGAAGAACTGACTCTTAGGAAAAAACCCTGATGCTGGGAAAGATCGAAGGCGGGAGGAGAAGGGGATGACAGAGGATGGGATGGTTGAATAGCGTAACCGACTCAATAGACATGAGTTTGAGTAAACTTCGGGAGTTTGTGATGGCAGGGAGGCCTGATGTGCTGCTCCATGGGGTTGTGAATAGTTGGACACGAGTGAGCGACTGAACTGAACTGAACTGAAGTATCCACAGAGAATACCGAGATGCAGACTGTTTACAAAGCTAGGAGATGATGATGTCTGTGAAACTAAGGAAGGCGTTTCAAGTAAGGAATGGCCGCTTGTCAAAAATGAAAAATCAAGTGTGATGAAGACTTTAAAAGTAACCTTTAACTCTAGCAATAGTTGGTCAGAAAGGGATGTGAGTAATTCAGGTTATTGTGAGATGGGGAATGAATGTGAATCAGGAAAGCGTGGTGAATGCTATCTTTTTCAAAGGTTTCCTTTTCTTTCTTTTTTTTTTTTTTTTATAAAAAGCATTGTAATACTAGTGGTTATGATCTTGCACTAGACCAGACAGTCTGGAATCAAATCTTGGCTCTGCAGTTTATTATCTTTGTGACTTTATGCAAGTTACTTAACCTGTCAGTACTGCTGTTTCCCACCTGGAAAATAAGAACAGTGATATTATCTGCGTTGGGGTTGTTGTGAGGATTCAGCTTATACATATAAAGCTCTTAGAACTTTGTCAAATTATAAGAACTTTACAGGAAGTATTAGCTGTCATCAACATTATCCTTCTCATGCTGGAGCATAGAGGATTACACTGTATAGCAGAGAATTAGATTGGAGAAGTAGTCTGGGATCACATAATGAGGAGCCATATAAGTCAGCTAACAGAGTGTGGATTTTACCCTCAAAGTAGCCAAAAACTGTGAAAGAATGTGTATGTCACATGTTTAAACTCTGAAGAGGTTATTCATTTCCAGAAAATATGCTGTATTCAGGCAGGTATGCTGCCTCCAGGTGGCGAGTATATGTTATTGCTATACAGGTGAAGCAGTCAAACCGTGTGTGTGTGTGTGTGTGTGTGTGTGTGTGTGTGTGTGTGTGTGTGTGTGTGTGTGTAGGTGAAGCAGTCAAACCGTGTGTGTGTGTGTAGGTGAAGCAGTAAAACCGTGTGTGTGTGTGTGTGTATGTGTATGTGTAGGTGAAGCAGTCAAACCGTGTGTGTGTGTGCAGGTGAAGCAGTAAAACCGTGTGTGTGTGTGTGTGTGTGTGTGTGTGTGTGCAGGTGAAGCAGTCAAACCGTGTGTGTGTGTGTGCAGGTGAAGCAGTAAAACCGTGTGTGTGTGTGTGTGTGTGTAGGTGAAGCAGTAAAACCGTGTGTGTGTGTGTGTGTGTGTGTGTGTAGGTGAAGCAGTCAAACCGTGTGTGTGTGTGCAGGTGAAGCAGTAAAACCGTGTGTGTGTGTGTGTGTGCAGGTGAAGCAGTAAAACCGTGTGTGTGTGTGTAGGTGAAGCAGTAAAACCATGTGTGCATGTGTAACCGTGTGTGTGTGTTTTAATAGGAAATATTAATTGATTCAGATAGCTAAATGTAAGCACCCGAATTCTAGCAGGGCACTTTGTTCCCAAAAACTGATTAGTTATGTGAAGGAGAGAAAAAGAGGGTAATTGAAAAGATAGAAAGATTTCAAAGAAAGCTAAGAGAAGTATAGTTGGGCCTCTTATGAAACTGAAAAGCCATTTGGAATCCGTGCGTTCTGTCATCCCTTATTTCACTCTCATAATATCTGACACTCTTCTCTTTGCAAATCAGCTTCCTCTCCTTGTACCTCAGTTTGTACAAGACAAAAAAATTACAGGCTGAATCCCCAGATCTGTTCTATTCAGTGGAATTGTTTTGCATGATGGACACTTAAAAGAAGAGGAAAAGAAAAATTATTTAAATAGTGTAACCAGATCAATTCATAGAGTAAGCATCTAGCTTAGCAGTTCCCAGACTTTGCTGCACAGTTGAAGCATCTGGAAAGCTTAAAACAATTTCAAAGCCTAAGTCACACTCCATCCCCAAATCAGAAAATCTGGGCTGCGAGCCAGGACTCAACTATTTTATAAAGATCACTAATATGCAATAAATTTTGGGTCCCACTGACATAGCTGCTTTGCGTGATTCTGCAAAACTAAGTTGATTATACATCTTATATAATATACTTACTCTTATATACATACTCTTATATGCCAGCTACTTTACTTGGTGTGCAACTAAAGAAGTGTGGATGATTTCATGTCAGAGGGAAAAGCTGGCTTTGTAGATAGAGAAAAAAAAATATTTCAGTCTGCAACATGACTAGCAGGTTGATACACAAATGTACTTTGTGAGTGATTTTAAGGATATGTATTGGATTATTGCATTGTCCGCTGGTTTTAAAATCCTTCAGTAAGATTCGTCTCCTCCCTGTTACTTCCTAGACATCCTTTCTAACTCTGTTCTCTAATCCAAAAGAGAGCTTGTCAACTGCCTCCTTTCTCATCAGTCCACGAGTGGGAGGGTCAGCCGGGGCGTCGTGCGTGGTAGCATCTCTGAACACTGGCCAGTTTCCTGAGCAGGAAACTGCATTCTTCAAAAATACTTAAATATGTTTCACCAAAAAATAATACATATAAGATATATGGATAAGAAAACCATTTTTTAAAAACTACCTCTATGCCTATCACCCAGTTTAAGGAATATGCACATTTAAATACATCTGAAACCTTTCCCATCCTAATCTTACCCCCTCCCCACCTCAGGTAATCACGATTCTGAATTTTCTTTATTAGTGCCTTGCTTTTCTATACTACATATGTTTACTTAAACAGTGTATTCGTTTTGCTGTTTTTGAACTTAATGATATTATAAGCAGCCAGAGATTTTCTTTTTGTTCAGTATTACACATACTATTCCATTACTAAGAATTTACCTCGTTTAGCATTCTCATACCGATGAGCATTTCGGCTGTTGGCAGTTTTTCCTCACTGTTACAAACACTGGTGCTGTGTTAACTAGCTCGTTTTCTGAGGCATGGCATATGCCAGGGGCCTAGAGGAGTGCAGAGATCATAATCCCTTGGTCCTTCAGGCCACGGAGAGTAGTGACTGTGTTGTGGAGTGAGGTGGGAAGAGGAAACAAAACCAAAGCCAGCTGGCGTTTGTATGTTTATTATGCATGCAGTTGCATCACCGATGAGCTCTGACATGTCCCTTGGAGCTGTTGGTGTGTCCCGATACCTGACAAGGTGGGCCAGTGAAGTGACCGACTATGGCAATTCTTTTATGTTTTTAAGTTGATATTTCCTACAAAAAATGTGCATATAAGAGAGGTTAATAGTCCATCGTTGTTTTTCAGTCGCTGAGTTGTGTCTGACTCTTTGCGACCCCGTGGACGGCAGCGCGCTGGGCTCCCCTTCCTTATCTCCCTGAAAGTGAAAGTTGCTCAGTGTCTGACTCTTTGCAGCCCCATGAACTATACAACCCATGGAATTCTCCAGGCCAGAATGCTGGAGTGGGTAGCCTTTCCCTTCTCCAGGGGATGTTCCCAATCCAGGAATAGAACCCAGGTCTCCCGCATTGCAGGCAGATTCTGTACCAACTGAGCCACCAGGGAAGGCCCAGTTTGCTCAGACTCATGCCCATTGAGTCAGTGACCATCCAACCATCTCATCCTCTGTCTCCCCCTTCTACTTCTGCCCTCAGTCTTTCCCAGCTTTAGGGTCTTTTCCAGTGAGTCAGCTTTTCGCATCAGGTGGCCATAGTACTGGAACTTTGGCTTCAGCAACAGCCCTTCTAATGAATATTCAGGACTAATTTCCTTGAAGATTAATTGGTTGGATCTCCTTGCAGTCCAGGGGACTCTCAAGAGTCTTCTCCAACACCACAGTTCAAAAGCATCAATTCTTCCGTGTTCAGCCTTCTTTGGTCCAACTCTCACATCCATACATGACTACCGGAAAAACCATAGCTGTGACTAGACAAGCCTTTGCCGGCAGATGTCTCTGCTTTTTAATACCCTGTCTAGGTTTGGCTTAGCTTTTCTTCCAAGGAGCCAGCATCTTGCTCCTTTCGTGGCTGCAGTCACCATCCACAGTGATCTTGGAGCCCAAGAAAATAACACAGGTCACTGCTTCCACTTTCCCCTGGCTCTTTGTCATGAAGTGGTGTGATTGGATGCCATTATCTTAGTTTTTTGAATGTAGAGTTTCAAGCCAGCTTTTTCACCCTCTTCAAGAGGCTCTTTAGTTTGTCTTTACTTTCTGCCATGAGAGTGGCATCATTTGCATATCTGAGGTTGTTGATCTTTTTCCTGGCAATCTTGATTCCAGCTTGTGATTCATCCATTCTGGCATTTCCCGTGATGTAACCTGCCTGCATCGTTAAATAAGCAGGGTGACAGTATACAGCCTTAACAAGCTCCTTTCCCAGTTTGAAACCTGTCCATTGTTCCATGTCTGGTTCTAACTGTTGCTTCTTGACCTGCATACAGGTTTGTCAGGAGACAGGTCAGGTGGTCTGGTACTCTCATATCTTTAAGAATTTTCCACAGTTTGTTGTGATCCACACAGTCAAAGGCTTTAGTGTAGTCAATGAAGCAGAAGTAGTAAATGTGTTTCTGGAACCCCCTTGCTTTCTGCATGACCCAGCAAATGTTGGCAATTTGATTTATGGTTCCTCTGCCTCTTCAAAACCCAGCTTGTACATCTGGAAGTTCTTGTTTCACGTACTGCTGAAGTCTAGCTTGAAGGATCTTGAGCATAACCATGCTAGCTGTGATCCATGAAGGGGAATAGTCCATTACTTATGGTTTATAAATGAATAAACCTCAGATGATGACCTGGATATATTGATGCTGCTGAGCATGACAGCATCTGTTGCAGATACATCTTGTCTTAGGGATTCTCCTTTACGTGAACTGCTATTATGTATGTATTTTTAATGAGATTAAACTTTATACTATGCAGAGACTAGATGAGGTAGGGCACAGTGCTGTTCTTCTCACCATTCAGAGTTAGCAGTGAATGAGGTGACAGTGAAATAAGACAGAAGTAGGTGGCTCAGTTGGTACAGAACCTGCCTGCAATATAGGAGACCCGGGTTTGATTCCTGGGTTGGGAAGATACCCTGAAGGAGGGAATGGCAGCCCACTCCGTATTCTTGGCTGGGAAGTCCCATGGACAGAGGAGCCTGGAAGGTTACACAGTCCATGGAGTCACAAGAGTCGGACACAACTTTAGTGACTAAGCCACCGCCGCCACCAGGTGGCGTCTGAACAGTGATGTGTGATACCCTCTCACTGTTAGGAGTTATGCTTGTGGGATGTTGTGGGGGTGTCTGGAGAGGCTGATGAAAGAGGTCAGGTCCCAGGACAGTATAGTTCCTGGGACTTCTGCCTTATTTCTGTCTTTTGGGATGAAAGTTTTGATAGATGTGTAATTGTATTATGTCCATTTAAAAATAGTGATACCAACATATGGGCCCAAAGTTTTAATAATGAATAGTCTTTACAGATCTTTGAGGGAGGGAGGGAGGCAGTGAAAATCTTTAAAAAAGGAAACAATTACCCATACTCTGATCTGTTGCTGCTGCTGTTCAGTTGCTCAGCCATGTCTGGCTCTTTGCGACCTCATGGACTGCAGCACGCCAGGCTTCCCTGTCCATCACCAACTCCCGGAGCTTGCTCAAGCTCATGTCCATCGAGTCGGTGATGCCATCCAGCCATCTCATCCTCTGTCATGCCTTTCTCCTCCTGCCTTCTATCTTCCCCAGCATCAGGGTCTTTTCCAATGAGTCGGCTGTTGGCATCAGATTGCCAAAGTATTGGAGCTTCAGCGTCAGCATCCTTCTAATGAATATTCAGGGTTGATTTCCTTTAGGGTTAACTGGTTTGATCTCCTGTAGTCCAAGGGATTCTCAGGAGTCTTATCCCATACCCCAGTTCCAAACCATCAGTTCTTCAGCTCTCAGCCTTCTTAATGGTCCAACTCTCACATCCTTACATGACTACTGGAAAAACCATAGCTTTGACTAGATGGCTTTTGTGGGCAAAGTAATGTCTCTGCTTTTTAATACACTGCTGAGGTTTGTCATAACTTTTCTTCCAAGGAGCAAACATCTTTCAGTTTCATGGCTGCAGTCACCATAATGCAGTGAATTTGAAGCCCAAGAAAATAAAGTCTGTCACTGTTTCCCCATACTTTCATAACCTGTAAGTAGTTACTGTTGACAGTTTGTTGGTTCTTTGCTTCTGTGTATATTTTTAAACTTAACTTGTGTCATACTCTATATGTAATTTTGGCCGCTTTTCTCCCCTGACTGTATGTTGAGAGCATTCTCTCACATTGAATTTTTTGGGAAAACGTTGTCTTTGTCAGCTGCATAATATTACCTGTATGATTGTATAGTAATGTAACCATGGACCTGATATATCAGTTTTTAGTTCTTTTTTTAAGGAATAAACCTAAAATTATTGCTTATTGGTGCCTCTGTTTTGTAAAAAAAAAAATTATTATTATTATTTTTTACTCAGCAGGTGTTTATTGAGAACCTATGTACAAGCACTGTTCGAGACTTAGAGTAGCCTTTGATTTTGGTGAAAACTCCTGCCCTCCTGGAGCTATCTTCTGGTTATTTGTTCTGTAGTAATAATTTGACTTCATATATATGAAGCATAAACAGTATTTTCATAATTTTATACACTTAGAAGTTTGGTCTAAACTCTATAATGTAATCATTCCATTTTTTATT